>NW_028134137.1:0-57366 GCF_964662115.1 Mustela nivalis | reverse complement strand
GAGGGTGGACTGAGCTCAATTGGCTTCTGTTGCTCAGAGGATGTGGTCAGGGCTGTTTCTCTTCTAAAGCTCTGTTCCCTCTATAAACATAACTTGAGTCTCTACTGTCTTCTTGGGAATGGGAAAATGTCTGCCTATACATCCTGCCAGGTGAGCAATTCCAGCCACCAAAGACTTTCTTCTCTGGACATGCATATGGAAACATACAGAAAGAGCCTCCCTGAGGCATGTGCCCAACCCTTAGACCAGCCACTGTTACCAGAGGCCTGGGGCCTGTGGTTTGCAGGTGGGTCTGTGTAGGTGGGTAGGAGCTGAGGGCACTGTGACAGCTCTCCAGGACCAGGAGGTGGCACTCCACAGAAGAAATAGGGTGTGTATCAATGGAAGGGGAGAAGGTAGGAGATGTGCATAGTGGCCGCGAAGTTATGGTGTTCAACAGCCTACGATGTAGATAGTACTGCACTTTGTAAACTGTTCACTGTCAGTTATAGGGGACACATAGCTGTCCTCTAAACACAGTCCTATCACCCATGACACACACCTGTCAGGTATGGCGACACAAATACTGTAGGTAGTTCTAGACTGTTCAGGTGTCATTCCCTGTTACATAGTAGATTTTAAAGTAGCAAGCTACTTCTACCTAATGCACCATGAGTGTCCCAAATGTTTGTGCTTTAAAGTATATGTGCCTTTTATATGTGTGCTTTTATAAGTTAAAAAATGTAGTCACTCTGGCCATCTGTTTGGATGGGACAACCTTCCCGTTTTATAAAATAATAACTGTTGAATCAAAATTTTTGCTCAACGTGTGCTATCAGGTTACCTATCAAAGCCGACTGAATGAATGATTAGAAGGTTCAGATCAAAAGCAACTGGCTTAACTTCATGGAGGTTTTCATCCTTTAATTTAAAATGTGTCTCTGTCTAACTGATAATCTCTCACATTTTGTAAAGCAGTATTGACGTCCTGGAAAGTATGCAGTGACCTCACTTCTGGCTGTGTGAGCTAGTTTCCCTGCAGGCCTCGGAAGCATTGATATTCCTGTAACCTTTGAGGCAAGATGTGTGTATAGTGTATTAATGAGCTGCTTGAAGTGATGTACAGTAATTTCATCCTTGGGTAAAAACAGATGTGAAAGATTCTGTTTTAATATTTAATCAGGCTCCAAGCCTCTGTTGGCTTGTTTAAGTTGACCTGACAGCATTATACCTGGAAACACTTTGAATTAAACTCTGAGTGCTTGACCTTGTTCAAACAGTTGTAATTTAATAAGGCTGCTGTCTTGGTGGAGATAGCGTGGCTAATAGGCAAATCCTTTTCTGGCTGGAATTGCTCTGTTTGTGAGTGCTGGGGGTGGAGAGATTCAGAGATTTCCCAGATTCCCACCAGCTTTTGGGAGGAACTAGATTTGAAGAAGGCAGCCATGGGTGGTGGGTGGGTGGGGACCTGAATTAAGAAATTCTCTTTTAGAAGACCTTTAAAAACTTACCTTTCATTTTAATTTTTAGCCTGATAGGAGTAATATTTTTAATCGTTTTAGTTGGGCTCATTTTGGTCAAAAGGAATGAAAAATCATTTATTAAAAAGGGGGGCTGGAAAATTCTCAGAGATGAAAGGCACCTTAGGTGAACTGGACACTGGCTAGCTCTAGCTTTCTGTCTATCTGTCCTTCCATCCCTCTGTGCTGGTCGGTCTGCCACCCACCCATCCATTCTCCTCTCATCCCATCTGGTTTCTCTCTGTCTCTGTCTGCCTTTGCGTATAGCTTGTTCTGCTCCCGGCTCTCCTCTGTCGCTTCTTCCCTCTCCACTCCTGTAGCTTTTCCTCTACCCCCAGAGCATTACTTACTCATCACCGCTGTTCTCCTCCGCTGTTGGTTTGTTGTGGCCCTTCCTAGTTTCAGCAATCTTGTATCCTTTCAGCTCAGTTGTTGCTGTTAACAAGTTTGTTTTCTTGTTCAAGTGTCAGGTAGTAGGGTCTCTACTTGCTATTTGTGCTATCTGAAAATTGCCTGTTTTTTTTTCTAATTAAGGGGCTTATGTACAAGACAGGTTTTGGCTTTAAAGAAAGGTTGGATGGACCAAATGCCATGACTTGCTCAATATAAATATTTGTTTGTATATATAAATTCCCCCATGTTATAAAAATGCTACATGCTTATTGAAAAAATGAAAGCATTTAAAAAAGTTAACCAAAATGTAGTTAAAATCTCCTATAATCCCACTATTCAAATAGCTAACAGCTTTGGCATATTTCCTCTTATATTTTTTTCTTGTTTACACATAAAAATTGTATACACGGGTACCTGGGTGGCTCAGTCCGTTAAGCATCTGCCTTTGGCTCAGGTAATATCCCAGGGTCCTGGAATCGACCCTGGAAGCATCGGGCTTCTTGCTTGGCGGGGAGTCTGTTTCTCCCTCAATCTCTGTGTGCTCGCTTGCTGTCTCTCTTAAACAAATAAATAAATCATAAAAAAATTGTATATACATTAAACACTCCCCAAAATTCAGAATCGTATTGGCAATTTTTTCTTCATATTGGTAATATGTTAAAGGTCTTCATATCTACTAGTCACCAGTGACGTTAGTAGGAATACTTCTGGCTATAAATATTTAAAAAATATATTTATAAATATTTATAAAATATAAATATAAAATATTTATAAATATTTTAAAAATATTTATTATTATTAATATTACAGTTAATATTATTATTATAAATTTAATATTAATATTAAAATATTAAATATCTGACTATAAATATTTTAAATGTTTAAAAGTCATGCAGTTTGGTGCGAACATTTTATTAACGCTTGGGCTTCTGACTAATATTGAGTGTGGCATCAATGGCCATATTATCTTCTCTTGACTTGCATTACTTATCAGTCCTTCTGAGAGCAGTTATGTCTCTTTTTTAATATTTTATTTATTTATTTATTTATTGAGAGAAAGAGAGAGCGGGTGCATACACAAGTGGTGGGAGGGGCAGAGGGAGGAGCAGACTCCCCACTGAGCGGGGAGCAGGATGTGCTAGTTTGACTCCAACCCAGAACTCTGGGACCATGACCTGAGGTGAAGGCAGATGGTTACCAACTGGCCCATGCAGGCGCCCCATAGGTATTTTCACTATATATATATATGATTTATTAAAAAGGGGGGCTGGAAAATTCTCAGAGATGAAAGGCACCTTAGGTGAACTGGACACTAGCTAGCTCTAGCTTTTTGTCTGTCCTTCAGACAGATATATTTATATATAATGTCCTTATGTTTATATATAAATATAAATATATGTTCTTATGTTTATATATAAATATATTTTTATGCTTAACATTGTACCTCATAGTAAGTGGTTGCCCAGTGGTGTGTGCTTTTTTTTTTTTAAAGATTTTATTTATTTATGTGACAGAGATCACAAGTAGGCAGAGAGGCAAGCAGAGAGAGGAGGAAACAGGCTCCCCGCTGAGCAGAGAGCCCGATGTGGGACTTGATCCCAGGACCCTGAGATCATGACCTGAGCCGAAGGCAGCGGCTTAACCCACTGAGCCACCCAGGCGCCCTGGTGTGTGCTTTTTGCTTAATTTTTTATTAAATGTAGTTTTTCTGTGTGCTCAGAATACATCAATAAAGGAAATATCTTAATTGCTTTACGATGAATGCAAATTTTGACAGTCCATGTGGTGTATGAGATGCCTTCTTTAGGAAGCTGGCTGCTGCACCCTCCCAGGGTAGCCTGCGTTATCTTGTTAGATTTGCCATGGTCTGATATGCTGCGCATACCATATCTAAGAATGACCCCCCCAAATGACCCTTGTCCCTCGTGTAACCCTTTGAGTTTGGGTGGAACCTGTAAGTATGTCGAGATAGCACTCCCATGATTATATTTCCTTGTATGGCAAGAGGGAGGGTATCCCTCTTGATGTCGGCTAATCAAATTGCACGAGCCCATTAAAAACAGAGTTTGTTCTGGTTACTGGAAAAAAGGAGATCTGAAGCATGAGTAGGATTTGATTCAGTGTGTTGTTGCTGGCTTTGAACCTGGAGGGGGACATGCACCAGGGAGTATGGATAGTTCTAGAAGCTGAGTGTGGCTCTCCCAGCTGAAAACCAGCAGAGAAATGGGGACCTCAGTTCTATAACCACTGGGAACTGAATTCTGCCAACAACCTAATTTAGCTTGGAAGTGGATCTTTCCCAAGAGGCTCCAGATAAGAGCGCATCCTAGCCAACACCTTTATTTTGGCTCTGTGAGACCTTAAGTGGAGAACCTTGTCAAGCCTGTCTGGATGTCTGGCCTATGGAACTATGAACTAATAAATGGGTGTTGTTTTAAGCCACCGTTTGTGTCAGTGGAAAACTAACAAGAGTTCCAGGTCTGGCTGATTCTTAGCTTTGTCAGGTTATGTGCTGATTTTCTCTGGATGTTAAGGGTAGAGCTCTCTTGTAGGACAGACTCACATTAGCCTGGCTAAAGAAGTGGGTATATGAAGTGAGGGGATCAGTATATTTATTCGTTTTCCTGAGGCGTAATTGTTCCAAGACCAAGATTCCCAGTTTGAATGGTCAGTGTATTATTTCTGTGAAGGGAGACCTGTGTATGAAGCCAGTCTTGCATTAGTGAGCCTGGCATCTATCCAGAACAGGACTGCCTTCCCTATGTCTTGGACAGTATTTACATGGGCACTTCCAGCTTATCTGGAGATTTGCTGTATTGGTTTTCAATTGCTGTATTAACAAGTCACCACAATTTGGCAGCTAAAACCAATGCATTTGTTATCTCATCCTTCACAGGTCATGAGTCCAGGCATGGGTTAATTGGGTTCTCTGCTCAGGGCCTCACCAAGTTAAAATCAAGATGTTGGCTCTGGCTGTGATCTCATCTGAGGGGTGGGGTTCTTTTCCAAGCTCACTGGCTGTTCAGTTGCTTGTGGTTGTAGGACTGAGGCCCTGTGCTCCTAGAGGCTGTCCTGCCACATGGCTGTCTCCACAACATAGCCGTTTTGCTTTTTCAAGGTCACTTTGAGGATTTCTTTTCTTTTCTTTTTTTTTTTTTTTAAGATTTTATTTATTTGACAGACAGAGATCACAAGTAGGCAGAGAGGCAGGCAGAGAGAGAGGAAGGGAAGCAGGTTCCCTGCTGAGCAGAGAGCCGGATGTGGGACTGGAGCCCAGGACCCTGGGATCATGACCTGAGCAGAAGGCAGCAGCTTAACCCACTGAACCACCCAGGCGCCCAGTTTGAGGATTTCTTACATACATTCCATCTTTATAACCTCTGGTCCTTTTAAAAACCGCAATCTGATTAAGTCAGGCCAGCCGCAGGTGATCTCTCTCCTGATGGGCTCTGAATTAATGGATTTGGCTTCTTAATGACATCAGCAAACTCCCGCACCTAGGTCCTATACTATAACCTGATCGGGAGTGAAATCCCATCACATTCATGGTCCTGCTCACACTCAAGGGGAAGGAATTCTAGAGGATATATATATATATGTATATACTAGAAGGCTGTCTTAGAATCCTTCCTTCCACTACATTACTCTAGGCATCCTCTGCTGACTGACTGACTACCTTGCTCTCTGACACCTTCTTTCTCTAGCTGTGTTAGTATATCCACCACTTAGAAGTCCAGGCTTGGACGCTATTTTGCATCTCTAAAGTTACTGCATGGTTCTACTTATATTCAGAATGTGTGGGTCTTAAAGTTTAAATCTGTGAAGGCAGTTTTATTTCTGTTTCTCCCTTTAGTAGCTGGGGGATGAAATGACGGTCAGTGTCTTCACTCTAATTTCCAAGGTCCTGACAGCAGTGGCCTCTGTTTGTAGTTTTATGGTCGCAGATTTTTAGATTATTAGAAAAATTCTACCCCCACTGACCTTTTGAATATTGTAACTTAACATTGTGCTTAATAGATAGAGAAATTGAGAAGAAATGAGTTGCTTGCACAGTTAAATTTTTAACCATTGAAGACATGCAAGTACATTTTTTTTACTTACTTATTTCCTGCATTTTCAGTGTGGTGACTTCCAGCAAAAGGCATAGTCTAAAATTAAAGCAATTAAGAAAAAGTTTTTCTGTTATGGGGATCTCAACAGTACATAAACATAGGTGTCTTTGCTCATTAAAATGAATGCTGAAGAGTCCAGAATGTTTTCATGAGGTAGATTTTTACTGTTGCCCGTCTGTTGTAAGAGAGATCATTGCCTCAGGCCACGGTGGCCAAGAATGTGGCAGAATTAACCTGCCTCACTCTCTAGGGAAACTGTCAAGAAATGGGCAATGAATTAATAAGTAAAAAGTGTTCTGTGAGCTATAGGCAGTCAGTTGTTGATTGATGGAAAAGGTAGAAGGTTGGCTAATGGAAGATGACATTCAAACTTAGCTGTTGACTATCAAGTTGAGCTGAACTTGGGGCATCTACTTTTTTGCTCATTTTACTTGAGTGGGAGTAGCTTATAGGTTAAATATGCAGACCTGGGAATCAGAATGCTTGGAATAAATCCTCATTCGCCTATTTGCCCCAGCTTCCTGAGCCTTTCTGCTGTCTGTGAAATGAGGGTTAAGAGAGACAGGTTGTAAAACACTTTCCAGGATGGTCGGCATTAGTCCTAGTGGTGGACCAAGGAGAGGTGGCTGGATGGGAGCCATCTTGCCCCAGCAGGGAGAAGTTAGAATTGTTTGGAATTGCCAGTGCAAAGTGATAATAAAAAGCAGACTGACTTCAGTCAGTTTATTACTGTTTTTAAATTCCCCATAGACAAGGTGCCCCCTTATTGCCTGCACCGTGGGTGGACCACCTTCCGTCTACTCCTTGAAAATGCCACTGCCTTGCATGTGAGTGTTCAGGATGTATTCTGTTGTTGCCCTTCTTACATTTGAGCTCAGCTCAGATGCTTTCATTAATAACTTCTCATTGTGTTTTCACTAGAGAGGAAATGCTGGGTGAGTATGATCTAATAATGTGTGATAGAGGTGTGCACAAAAATTGGTCTAATAAAGATGAGACAGCTTTAGTATGGATTATAAATCATTAAGAGCAGAACATAGCAAAATCTGACCTGAAAAATAGAAAAATCAAACAACTGATTAATCAGAACATATTTTTGCTTTTCTCGTTGAATCCTAAATGTTATGAAATATTTATGTTTTCGATGTGTACATGACATATGTCCTTTAGTCTTCCATCTTGTCTATAGACCATGCTTCAGAGGCTCTAGTGAACAAACTTAGAGTGTAAGCCTGAGCTTGGCAATCAGGATGATTTCTAGTCTTGGCCTCAGCCTGTTTTCTCTGACTCATTGCCCCAGACTCTCTGTTCAGCTAAATTTATTGTCTCTCTCCTCTGCTTCTGGAGCTTCAGCCGCTGGAGCACTCACCACTGTGCTTGTACCAGATTAACCTTCCCTACCCAACTACCCAAACCTGCCCAGTCACAGTTCTGCTGCTGTTTTAAGCCGCTTAAGCTCAGTGAAGCCTTCCATTCCAGGCCTCTTCACTATAGTGTAGTGGCGCTAAGTCCTGATTGGACCTAACAAGCCTCATTCTTCCTGCCTACAGATGCTGATTGAGATTTCACAGCATTCAGGGCGGGATGATCTGCAGGTTCTGTAGACGGTGGGCTGACACTGGTGGAAATGGTCATTTGCTTGCCTTTCTCGATTTCTCTTGTCCCATTCTCTTTTCAGGATTTTATACTGAATCCTTTTCTCATCTACTCGTCTTCTCCACTTTCACTACAGACAGAGGCAGAGCTGCTGGAGTTTGCTTAGACTTACGTGGGCAAGAACCTTCAGAGTAATTCAGAAGGGATCTTAAATGATCACTCACTACTCAAGTCTCTTGAGAGAGGGTTACCCTGTTGTGTTTGCACACCTTCAGTGCCCAGTTTGGTCGCTCCTTTTGTCAATCGTACCCTTCCTACTGTGTCTAAAACTTCTCTTCACTCTGGTGCTTCCCGGTGCAGTTACACCCAATAAGTCAGCCTTTCCCAATGAAAAATATGTTACAATGTATATTCATTTGAATCGTGTGAAGTTGCTGATATCTGATTGTTTTTGACCTAGAAAAGTGGCAATTTGTATTCCTCTTGATGATCTGCTTTTTTAGTTTATATATTCTTCTTGTTAAATAACATCCCATCGTTTAAGTCCTTAATGTAAGTTCTTTGTTCCTTTTTTCTTTTTATGTATTTTTATTATTTTATGTTTATCCTTACTCTGCAAGGCCCCAGGGATTTGGCCTACTGCAGCACATATTCTGCCTTGGCTTCTCTTCCGCAGATGAACTGTGAATTGTTCCCCAAATCCTCAGGTTTCTGGACTCTGAACCAAGGTTTCTTAATCATCATATCCACAGATATATGTATGATGAGTTCAGGAGTGGTGGGAAGTAAGTAATGGGGACATGAGAAATCTGAAAAGTAATAATAAAAGACTGATGATCTTGGCCTTACTAAAGTATAAATGAGACCAGTTCCGTTCCCTCAAATCAGTTGTAGAATTTATTCTCTTGATTGTGCAAAAGAATGGCTCCTTGTCCAATTTATTTAAAAGATTTTATTTATTTATTTGACAGAGATCGCAAATAGGCAGAGAGGCAGGCAGAGAGAGAGGGGAAAGCAGGCTCCCTGCTGAGCAGAGAGCCCGATGCGGGGGGGCCCCATCCCAGGACCCTGAGACCATGAGTTGAGCCGAAGGCAGAGGCTTAACTCACTAAGCCACCCAGGTGCCCCCTTGTCTGTTTTTTTAATTAACCAGATACCAGCTCTTTCCCTTTCTCTGTTTCAAATGAAATTTTGTGTGGTAGTTGCAGTATTCATATGATGAGCAGAGTTCCCGGCTTCCAAGCCCCACCCAAAACAACTTAGATCCCAAACCACTTTAACCATTCTGCCGTCTTTTTCACTGATGTTCTCACTGTTCTACTCTCCTGCTGTGTTGAGGTCATGTACCACGGA
This sequence comes from Mustela nivalis, assembly GCF_964662115.1. NCBI lineage: Eukaryota > Metazoa > Chordata > Mammalia > Carnivora > Mustelidae > Mustela > Mustela nivalis. Next base: position 48,413 of record NW_028134137.1, on the reverse strand, counting down.
ACAGGTTGGGACAAAGGAAGCAGATTGGGACAAAGAAAGAGCTCCCATCGTTATGTCTCTGTTCATCAGTCGACTTTGGTCATACTATAGTTTTTCAGTCAGTTAGTGAGTTCACCTATCTTTAAGCTGATTTTTCTTATTTCCCCATAATTCTAGCGTGAAAAGAATGTATTACCCACTTTGGGTGGCATTTTCAGTGACTACGTTCCAATAACCCTATCAGGTGGAGAGGGTTAGTGCTTACTTAGTTGACTCCATGTTCGCTTCTTAAAGCTACTTAACTTCTGAGTACTCAGAAGTAAACACAAAAGTGTTTAACTTTTGTCTAAAGTTATTGCAGAGAGTAAAACTTACTTGTCTGTTACTTTTCAGAGTTTTTGATCGTGTGTGTGCTGAGCACAAACCATCTGCTTCCATTCAGACTTTTGGCACCTCAGCCACTCCCCATGACCTTTCAGACTTAATGGACTACATATCTGCAGCCTCCCTGATAAGTCTTCTTGGATTTAGGAGGAAGTTTCTCTAGGCCTGGATACTGGAACTTCTGTAAAGCAGATAGCACCATCATCGTTTATGGACAAAGGCAGGGAGTATAAATACATACATACACAGAAGCCATGTCCTCTGTTACCATTTCTTCTCCCATCTTGGGTTTGAGTTACTCATCTTGTCTAGCCTACTCCTTGCCATTTTCAAGGTACTTGTCTTCGATTCTTGAGAGAGGATTTTGTGTGTTTTTCTTCATTCTTAAAAGAACATTTTTAAAATATATTTTGAGATTGGGTACTTTATTTCTAAAACACCTGTCTTCTAAAATCTTCAAAGTAATATATTTCATTGATTTCTGTGAGTAGCCTAATTAGGAGTATGATATGTGTGAGAATATTTGATAAACAGTGTTTGGATTCCTCTGGGATTCATTCTGTTGAGTGACTGCATATATGTGTATTTGACTGTATGTGGGAACATTGTTTCTTAATCGAACATAATTTCATTCATAATAAAACATAATATAATATTACATTTAGGCTTGATCTACCTGCTGTTTATGGCATCCTTATAGAAACATGTCACTAGTTCTCGTCATGCTTTCTCCTCTTCTTTTTAAAAAAAAAAAAAATTTTATTTATTTGACAGAGAGCACAAGCAGGGGGAGAGGCAGGGGAGAGGGAGTGGTAGACTTTCTGCAAAGAAGGGCAAGCCTGATAATGGGACTCAGTCCTATGACTCTGGGATCTGACCTGAATGGAAGGCAGTAACCACCTGAACCACCCAAGTGTCCTGGGCTTTCTCTTCTTCTTCTTCTTTTTTTAAAGATTTTACTTATTTATTTGACAGACAGAGATCACAAGTAGGCAGAGAGACAGGCAGAGAGAGAGGAGGAAGCAGAGCAGAGAGCCTGATGCCGGGCTTGATCCCAGGACCCTGGGATCATGACCTGAGTCCGAAGGCAGAGGCTTTAACCCACTGAGCCACAAAGGCGCCCCTGGGCTTTCTCTTCTTACTATCATATATTTTTATTGTAATTTCTGGGATTCTTGCATCCATTTCAAATGATGTTTCCTTTAAAAATTTTTATGTACTTTCTAGAATGACTGTATTATGTCCATAATTTGGGGCAAAAATACAGTGCTTGTGATTACTTTTTAGAAGGATTTATTTATTTATTTACTTACTTACTTACTTATTTGAGAGAGAGAGAGAGCACGCGTGCTTGAGTTCCTCTGAGTGAGGGCATAGGGCTTGATCTCACAACCCTGAGATCATGGCCTGAGCTGAAATCAAGAGTTAGATGCTTAACCAACTGAGCCACCCTGGTTCCCCTACTTTTTTTTTTTTTTAAGTGACCTCTACACCCAGTGTGGGGCTCAGACATAGAGATAGGGAGTGGGCATGCTTCACCAACTGAGCCAGTCAGGTGTCCTGTGATTACTTTTTCAAAAGCAGGTTGTTTTCTTCGAGGATTGTATTTCCTTTTATATTACAAAGGATTTCTAGACTGGTTTCCTTCTAAGTATATCTTTAGTAGCTATTGAGCTCAGCCTATCAATATCCTCATTTCTAGTCTGCTTGGGCATGTTACTCAAATGTCTTGAATTTTATATATAATATATATATATATATATATATGATAGTTGAAGGCTGAAGTGTGGGAAAGGATTGGAGGAGGAATTCTTCTTACAATAGATTTCTGTTAGTCTGATCTATAACTTGGCTGTATTGTGAATCTGTTTACACATAAGTTTAGCCATGTGCCTTGTCTTTAGCTCTCTGCCTATATTGTAGAAAGGTTATTTATTATGTGGGCAGTCTGCTTTCACTTACTTCTTCCTTTTTAACATCAGTTGTAACACGTGTGAATGAAGTTTATAAAATGGGCAGCCATATCCAATTTTTAGGCTTTCAAAATTGCAAGTACAAAGAAAGCTGTCATGTACTGTCCTGTATTTGTACACATATTGGGACACTTCCCTCATTTCTTATTCTGTGGCATCGCCTAGTTATAGCCAAGTTCATTAATGACCCGTGTGATTTAGTGCTCTACCTGATGTCTGCGTCTCTGTGATGGAGAGAGCAGAGTGATAGTGTTGCATTGTGCTGGCGTGGCAGGGGCTCTTTAATGTGGCTCCCCAACATCGACCCATGGGAGCCAGCAGCTGGAGCAGCTGTCTGCTTTTGACAGCGGAGTGTCCTTGTTGCTATTGATTGTTGTAGTTCAGTCAAGTGCAAAAAAAGGATCTAACCATAAATGGTAGTTATATGATAATCCTGGAGATAAATAAGTGTCATGTGAAGTATTACTTGAATTTGGGGTCTAAAGAGAGGGAAAAAAGTAGGGAGAGTAGTTAGAGAGGGTTGGTGTAACAAGCTATTCAATGTAATTTGTATGTTAGGGATGTCTGCAGATATCTTTTATTAAAGGGAATCTGTAGTTAAGCATCCTCCTGGTAAACTTTCAAATAGGTTTTAAAATACTCTCATAATGTTAATTGCTTCTAGAATTCATAAGGACTGAATTAGACCTTGATCGTGCTAAAGAAGCACACTCCCTGACATGAGTTAAGCAAAAATGTATTTTGGAAATTTGCATTTTTGAGACAGTGCACAAGGATGAAAGAAAACTTGCATGCCCAAGGCCTGCTAATATGTCTGCTTCTGGAGACATGAAGCAACCTGACCTATGGGGTTTACCCAGGGCTTCCTCAGCAGAGAGCTGTGCCCAGCACCTGTGTCTCCTGCTTCTCCAGTTCTCAGGCCAGTACAGCGGACCTGTCCTCAAGCCTAGCATGAGCTGTAAGTGTTATTTATTTAGCAAGACTATAACATTCATTTTCTTCTTACAGTGTATCACTGTGCTTTCTCAAAGTATAATTAGTTAATCCAGAAATTAAAAGTCCTAGGACGGAAAACAGATGCTGTTCTCTCACAAAAAAATGAGAAATAAAATTCAGTCAGATTTATTATTTAAATGCATTCTTTCTAAATGGAAGAATTGTTATGTGGGTAGCTTTCAACATAATTTCCCTGATATTACATGCTTAGAACTAACTTGGATTTAGTTAATTCGGTATTTATCATGTTTAATTTTCATTTACTGCAAAGATTAAAGCAATTTATTTCTTCTGGAAAATTTTAGGATCTTACGAGTAAGGGACTTCAGCCAAAGCTGGTAACTTTTTCAAGCAGCTGGCTCAAGAAATTAGGAATTTCTTTATTAATGAGCCATCCTTTTTTGTATTCCACACTTTAAAAGGCCTGTGTAGCCCAGTTATGATTCAAGTGTACACTCAGTACAAATTGATGAGTTTTTCTGTTGACAGATTCTGCTTTGTATCCAAACCTAATTTATAAAGATTCCCTAAAAGCAAAGCATATTTATAAATATAGCTTTTCATTAAAACATATATTTACTTTGGCAAAAATAGTGGTAATCATAATGATAAATTACTACTATGTGCAGCTTAAGAGAACCACTTGTTTAAAGCATCCATTTGAGTCGGTCTGTATTTGGGAGAATCATGCTGCAGCCTGATGAGTGCATCTTCTGCCCCACCCCACTGTACAGTCTAGTGTCTGATTTTCCTTGCTTCCTTGAATAGGCCATGCTCCATATACTTTCACATAAGGTGCCTCGTTGCAAGAACCCCAGCTCACTCCTCCACTCCTTTTGTCTAGCTACCTCTAACTCATCCTTCAGATCTCTGTGTAAATGTAATTGGAATCTGGAAGGCCATCCCTGCCTAGATTCTGAGTTTCCATTGCCCCCTGTTTGTAACTAACATAACACAGTCACATTTCCCAGTATTGTCTCCTTGAAACCCCACTAAAGCGAGGGCTGTATTCCCAGCTCTACCACAGTGCCTGCCACATAATACGTCTCAGGGAACATTTGTAGACTTAAAGGGTATTTCTTTCTTCATCATAGGTCTTTCAGATAAAGAAAGAATTATCTAGTTACCTTTGTCTGAAATGGAAACAATTTCAAAAGATTACACATGGTGGTGGGTCAATTCACATCCACCCCTCCGGGATTGCTGCACATTGCCACTGTTACCAGTGTTACAAAGAGAATTTAAAATGAACTCACATTGCTTGTGATTGTAGGTGGGTGTTTGTTTGTTTGTTTGTTTTTTAAGATTTATTTGCTAGAGAGGGAATGCGGGGTTGGTGGTGGAGGTGACAGAAAGAGAACCCTGAAGGGAGCCAAACACGGGGCTGGATCTTAGGACCGTGAGATCACACAGCCTGAGCCGAAAACAAGAGTCCGACATTTAACTAGCTGTGCCACCAAGGCGCGCCATGATGGTAGTATTTAAAATCTGTAATTTTTTCTAATGGTGTTGCCACCGTAGTGACCCTGTGAAACATGATAATGCCTTAATGGTAACTTGTCTTGTAGATCACTTTTGCACGTTCACTTACATCTCTAGTTCTAAATGTTTTATTGAATCGGTACTTTCACTGATAATTCATATTTTTCCCCACGTTAAACTGACCTCTCACATTTGTATTTTTACAGTCTTAATTTTCTCAATGGCATAGTTTTCTGTTGTATTCTGTAGCATGGCACAGTGCTCTAGAGCTTGGTTTTATAGAAAGTGATGGTTTTATAGAAAGTGATGTGCCTGGGTGGCTCAGTGTGTTAAGCCTCTGCCTTTGGCTCAACTCATGGTCTCAGGGTCCTGGGATAGAGCCCCGAATCAGGCTCTTCACTCAGCAGGGAGCCTTCTCTCGCTGCCTGCCTCTCTGCCTACTTGAGATAGCTCTCTCTCTCTCTCTCTGTCAAATAAATAAAATCTTAAAAAAAACAAAAAAACAAAAAAGAAAGTGATGTGTCAGAATGAAATCCCTGCCCGGTAGGGCTGGATTTCATGTGTATGATATACATAATCTCCTGTGGTCTGTGTATCATCAAATTCCATGGGATCTAGAGAGCACTTATGGTGCTGGCTCAGAGTTGTGTATCTTTATTGACTGTATTACCCATAGGCATACCTGCAGCTATATTAAATTTGCTTTGTACTTCTCTTGTAATTTATTGGTTGACTTCGTTTTTTAATTATACTTAATGCATGTATATATGAATTTATTCTTGTTAAAAATTCAGATTGTATAGATAGAGCAGTGGTTCCTTTGACCTGTCCCATTATTTATTTACATTGTGCGTCTGAGCACTTCGTACAAAACTGAACATTTCCTTGTGACATCTATAATTTGATAAAATAATTCAGTTCTTCAAGCACTTCTTAAAAAATTATTTTGAAAATAATACAGAAAAGTTACAAAAATAGCAGATGGATAAATGCCCTTTACCCAGCTTCCCCCAGTGTTAACCACATGTAATCATTATACTGTTACCAACCAGAAATTCATTGGCATAATGTTATTAAATTGTAATCCTTACTTGAATTTCACCGGTTTTTCACCTACTATTTTTCTTCTGTCCCAGCATCCAGTTCAGGATCCCATATGGCTTTAGCTGTTTCTTCTTCCTTATTTCCTTCAATCAGCTATATTTCCCTTGTTCTCTTCTTTTTCCTTCATCACCTTAGCCAACAGTTTGGAATGTTTACTGTGGCCACTCACTGAGAGGGAGATAAGGAATGGTGAAGACAGGACCCTTTCCTCTAGCTCTGATGAGGTAGAAGACATGTATACAAGTATATATGGCAAGGCAACACAGTTCCTTATAGTACTTTCTATGCTCTCTGAGAAGAGAGTTACTGCCTCTCTGGGTGTCAGTGTTATGGCAGCCTTTTCAGAAGAAATGACATTTGTCATAGGCGTTCCAGGATGAGAGAACTTTGTTTTCGGAGAACTGGCATTGAAGAGGAGGGCAGTGTGGACAGAGGCAGCTGTATTTGGCATGAGTGCATGAAAGTCTGTGGTGACTTTGTAGACCAGCAAATGACTAAATAGGAATGGAGCGTAGGGTTTATGGTGAGCATAGTGAGAGATGAAACTAGAAGTGTGTTAAGGAATCACCTTTTTCGTTGTTTGTTTAAAATGAATTAATTAACATACAGTGACTGTATCATTAGTTTCAGAGGTAGAGCTTAGTGATTCATCAGTTGTATATAACACACAGTACTCATCACGTGCACACCTTAATGCCCATCACCCAGTTTACCCCTTGCCTCCATCCCTTCCCCTCCAGCAAACCATAGTTTGTTTCCTAGAGTTAAAAGTCTCTTACGGTTTTTCTCCCTCTCTTGTCTTATTTTATTTTTCCTTCCCTTCCCCTACATTCATCTTGTTTCTTAAATTCTGCGTATGAGTGAAATCATGTATTTGTTTTTCTCTATTTTGCTTAGCATAATACCCTCTGTTTTCCATCCATTGCAAATGGCAAGATTTCATTCTTTTTTTTTTTAATTTTTTATTTTTTATAAACATATATTTTTATCCCCAGGGGTACAGGTTTGTGAATCACCAGGTTTACACAGCACTCACCAAAGCACATAACCTCCCCAATGTCCATAACCCCACAGATTTCATTCTTTTTGATGGCTGAGTAATACTCCACCACCCACACGCACAGGTGCACATGCAGCATATCTTTTTTTTTTTCCCTTTAAGAAGGTCTTTTTTTTAAAAGATATTTATTTATTTATTTGACAGGCAGGCAGAGAGGCAGGCAGGGGGTAGGGGTGGGGAGCAGGCTCTCTGCTTGGCAGAGAGCCTGATGGAGGGCTCTATCCCAGGACCCTGGGATCATTACTGGAGCCGAAGGTAGAGGCTTTAACCCACCAAGCCACCCAGGCACCCCACACACGGCATATCTTGATCCATTCATCTGTCAGTGGACATCTGGGCTCTTTCCATATTTTGGCTATTATGGACATTGCTGCTATAAACATAGGGGTACAGGTGCCCCCTTCAATTTTGATTGTTTTTTAATAGTAGATAAATATATTCTCATACTTATGAGGCAAGCTTTTTTTTTTTTTTTTTTTTTTTTTAAATTTCAAGTTAGCCATACTTGAGCATTTAATTTATGGTTAGTGTTTCTAATTCTAGAATGCACATTAAGAATTTATTGTCTTTTTGGAGAAACAAAGAGAACAAGTTATTTTCAAGTCTTCTGATAGTACCTACTACTTTAATAATAATCATCTGTTAATAATGAGACTAAGAATTAATTTTATAGTATCTATTGAACACCTGTTTGTGATAGACACTTTCAGATGAGGGACATAACAACGAAGAAAACAGAAAAATTCCTGCTCTTGTCCTAATACATTCCAGTGGTTCTAGTATAATTTTATCTTTATTTCACATTCATTCTTGCTAGGTATAGATTCTGGATGGTTATTTACTTTGGACACATTGAAGCTGTTCCATTGTTTTATGACTTAATTTGTTAATCTAAGGCAATTTCCTTTTCTCTGTTTTTTTTTTTAAACTATTATTTTGGTTTTTATCTTTGAAGTTTCGCTACGATACAGATGTCATTCACTTTACACTGCTAGGGATCTGAGACTCAGCCATTATTTATTTGCATACTGTTTTTGGCTTCATCCTCTTCTTTCTTTTTTGGTTTTCCATTTCAGCATTGGTTATAATTCCTCATTGTAAGCCCTATGCCTTTTACCCCCTCTTCTGTATTTTTCATCTTTTTATCTCTCTGAGCTGTACTCAGAATAATTCCTTCTCCCTTGCAGCTTACCATTTCTTTCTACAATTGCATCTAATCTGCCATTAAACTCATTTATTGATTTCCTAATTTCAGTTATTGTATATTTGTGTAGTTTAGTCACATAATTTTTATATTGTTATATTTCAAATTTGTTACATTTATACTTGACAGTTGCCAATTTTTTTTTTTTTAGATTTTATTTATTTATTTGACAGACAAAGATCACAAGTAGGCAGAGAGGCAGGCAGAGAGGAGGAAGCAGGCTCCCTGTTGAGCAGAGAGCCTGATGTGGGGCTCGATCCCAGAACCCTGGGATCATGAACTGAGCCAAAGGCAGAGGCTTTAACCCACTGAGTCACCCAGGCGCCTTGACAGTTGCCAGATTTTTAAGCTTGGTTTTTATCTCTTTGAATATAGTAGAGGTAATTGTATTTTAGTGTTTGCCTGTGTTTTTTATATCTGATATTTCTGTGGGTCTGATTTTGTTGTGTATTGTTTCTGATAGTTTCTGGTTCATGGTGCCTTGTCCCTTCATGTGCCTGATTATATATTGGATTTTTTTTTTTTTGGAGAAATATTCATAGAAATAGTTTGAAGTCTAGAGTTTTTATGTGCTTCTGCCTTATGCCTGGGTTGAGGAGTAGTTCAGGGCCTTTTCGGTCCAGATTCACAATTCTGATCCTGTGATTTGGGCTGCAAATCCATGTGTAGGCTGGTTACTTATAGTTTCCCCCCCTTAAGTGTGGCCCGCCTCACAATAGGGGTTAGCCTACTAGAGACCCCCAACATTTTCAGCCTTAGAGGCCACCACAATTTCATCTGAACTTCTCTTCCTGGATTAGTAAATAATATCAGGACAAAAGTGGCTCTGAGTTCGGGGTTATGCTCCAGCCTCTTTTCCTCACCAATCTTGGACAGTTAATTCAGCTCCAACTCAACTCTTTGGTGCTTGTATGAAGATATATTTATTTTTTTCAGCTTTTTACGTTGTCTTTAGCCAGGAGGATTGGTGTGAATTGCCTATTCTGCCATCACCAGAAGAATGCCTCCAGTATTTACTGTCTAAACTAGATCAGTATTTTAGTTGGAGTGTTAGGTTTTTTAACATTTGTTAATCTTAGGTCTTCAACCAGATCATAAGCTTTGTGGATAAGGGCTCTGTCTTGATATTTCTTACCCCTGTCGCATAACACTTATTACAATGGTAACTGGATAATTGGTTCTTCATAACTATCTCTTGGTGGATTGCCTGATTAAATCAGATTAAAGCAGCAATTTTCTAACCTCTCGTGTTTTCTCCTCATTGTTCATAAGACTGCCTTTGTTTCTCAGAAGGAGATTTGTTATAATTTTAAAATAGCCATGTCCATTTTTCTCCTCTCTTTCACTGTCTCACCCCAAGGTGGTATAACCCCAATTAAATTAACCACTAAAAAAAGGCTTGCGTAAAATGGTACACAAGGAGCTTTTTTTTTTTTTTTTTTAAGATTTTGTTTATTTTTTTTGACAGACACACAGCAAGAGAGGGAACACAAGCAGGAGGAGTGGAAGAAGGAGATGCGGGGCTCGATCCCAGGACTCTGGGATCATGACCTGAGTCAAAGGCACACGCTTAAGGCCTGAGACATCCAGGCACCCCCATAAGGAGGTTTTCTTAATACTAGTTTGTGTGTGTTCCAGAAGGAAAGATCATGTGGATGTTTTGGAAATCCAAAATTTTGCTAATGAAATACTTGTATAATGATTTCTTTTGAGCTTAACTCATTTTTGTTCCTTCCATTTTGCCTTAAATGGTTTCCTAATGTAAACAGACTACTGTAATCCAAGTGTTTCTAGACTGTAGAACTTTTTAAGCCTGTAGTTCCTGAGTACAGTTTCTTGTTCTTCTTTGCGCACCTGCCTGCATATGTTCTAAGAAGGGTATTAGAAGCTGTAGCCACGTGTCTCTAATTACCTCCTATTAGCATCCACTGGATACTTGGTAAATTCAAAATGGATTTGCCTGTTACATTCTTTCTTCCTTCCAAATTCATCCTTGCTTTGGTGGTGGGGGGGGGGGATCCCCCAATGTAATTCTTCCTCACTATTGGTTCTTCTGTACTTTTGGCAATTCTCTAGTGGCTGCTTGAACTGTTGGTTGTCAGACTAACCTGATTTGTTTCACTTGTAGACAAAATGGCTTAAGCCACTGTTGATTTTTGTGGCAGCTCAGTTGCTTGGAGCAAGGTGCTAATGAGACACAGGTCATAGGTCCAGCCTCTGAGTGGGTTGGTAAGCTTTGCTCTGGCCCATGGCCACAGACCCTGACTCCCCCTTACCAGCTGTCTTGCACATGTATGCCATGGCTCATTATGGGGACAGAGCAGGGGGTGTAGATAAGACAAGGCAAATCTATCATCTCTGCCAGAAAAGACAACTCCTACTGATAGGTCAGTAACCTTTTCATTGGAAGAACAGCACATTAGTATTAGCTTCCATAGACATGTCCATCTGAGGCTTTTTCTTAAAATAACTCTTGTGATTGTATGGGGTGTCTGAATCAAGTCCACAGTACTGCTCAACATTTTAAAACATTTGAGAATAAGGATGCCATTTTAGTTTGTAAGAGATCTTTGTTTTCAAATCAGAGATTCTTATGTCAGATTTGGTAAAGCACTAGAAATAAAGTACAGAATTGGTGTTACGAAGAAATTTATGTAGTTTGGGAAGTATCTTCCGGTCACTTCCCACCCTAAAAAGAAAGGTCCCTTTGCCCCTTCTAAAACAAAAGGAAGAAGGAGCTAGGGAGGAAGGAAAGAAGATAGATACATATATAGATGGATGGAATGGTGCTCAAAGAACTTTCTTTTTTTTTTAAAGATTTCATTTATTTATTTGACAGACGGAGATCACAAGTAGGTAGAGAGAAAGGAAGGGAAGCAGCTGCCTGCTGAGCAGAGACCCTGATGCAGGGCTCCATCCCAGGACTCTGGGATCATGACCTGAGCTGAAGGCAGAGGTTTTAACCCACTGAGCCACCCAGGCGCCCCCAAAGAAAGAACTTTTCTAGAAAAACATGCAAGTTTGGAGCATTTTATTTTTTAAAGATTTTATTTATATATTTATTGGCGGAGAGAGAGCAAACATGAGCGGGGGGGAGGGGCAGAAGGAGAGGGAAGAAAAAACAACCCCCTGAACAGGGAGCTTGATGCAGGGCTCCATCCCAGGACCCCGGAACCATGACCCAAGCCAAAGGCAGACACTCAACCTATTGAGCCACCCAGCTGCCCCTACCAGAGCATTTTAGCAGTTGATAGTTTGCAGAAGGACAGATAATCAAATAGATTTTCCCTTCAGGAATTTAGTTTTGGTAGTCTAAATTAATATGGCTAGAAAATTAGACATTTTTCCATGATGTATTTCAAGTCCATAGATGATCTGATTGTATTGTGACTTGAATTCTTGCATGGTGTAAAGCAAAGGCGGGCAGCGGGGAGTGTGTGTGTGTGTGTGTGTGTGTGTATGTGTGTGGTGTGACTTCCTAATGGTATTGCAGGTTTCATTGTAAACTTGTTGGCTTATATCTGTGAATCCTAGAGTATGGTATTGTGTTACTGGTCGTGGACTATGGACACACAATTCATTTCTATGTCATACTTTTATTTTAATAGTATGAAGGGTGAGGTGAAGGAATCCTTCAAACCTGTTATTTCAAGGGTATTATTGCTTAAGATGAGTTTCTTTTTATATCTACATTAAAAAACAAAAGTGGGGCGCCTGGGTGGCTCAGTGGGTTAAGCCTCTGCCTTTGGCTCAGATCATGATCTCAGAGTCCTGGGATGAGTCCCGGGTCAGGCTCTCTGCTCAGCAGGGAGCCTGCTTCCCCCACACCCCTCCTGCCTCTCTGCCTACTTGTGATCTCTTTCAAATAAATAAAATCTTAAAAAAAAAAAAAAGAAAAGAATAGAAGGAAGTCAAACACAAAATAATAACACAGGTGTAGTGTAGATGAAGTAGAATCGCTGGGGAGTCTGGGAATGACTTCAAATTGGGAAACGCTGAATTGTATGCTGTGACAGAAGAAACTGCAGGTCCTCAGGAGCAGCCAGCGGTTGTTGGAAAGATTCAGGTCCCTAATATTAACCAGAAGGTAACTAAGTTGGTTTCTTAAGTTCCTATTTGTTTATTGAGTGCAGGCTCAGGATAGTACATTGGAAACAGATCAAACTCAAGATAATTATAAACTTAAGACAATTTTATTGAGGAATTATCGGCAGACAGTTCTGTTGTTAGAAGTAATATGAAGAAGTAGAAGGCTAGCATTCATTTGTTTGTCCATTCATTCATTCATTCATTCAACCAGTGTTTCCTGAGCACTTGCAGTATGTCAGGCAGGGTTGTAGGCACTGGGGATACAGTAAGGAACAGAATAGGCCTCTGGGCTCCTGAAAGTCATTTACATTCTGATGTGAGGAGACAGATAAGTAAATGTGTGGCAGGTCTCTTGGTGATGATTACTATGGAGATCAATAAAGAAGCTTAGTAAATGGCAGGGTTGGGGAGGCAGGATTGCTGTTTTAATTAGTTTGATTAGAATGGCCTCCCTGAGAAAGTGACACCTGATTCTGAAAGAATTGAGGAGCATGATGTGCTTGGGGAAGGAGTACTCTAGATGGAAGGAATAGCCAGTTCAAAGTACCCTAGTAATGAGAGTGTGCTCTGACATGTTTGAGAAACAGAAAGGAAGACAGCTGGAGTGGAGAGGTAGGGTAGTAAGGGATGAGGGTAGAGTCAGGAAGGAAAGTCTCTGCCTTGGCTTGGGAGTTAAGATGGAAGCCTTCACAAGGTTTAGAGCAGATGAGGGACGTACCTGACTGATCTCTTTCAACAAACCTCCTGTGTTGCAAATCAACTGTAGGGCAGCACCAAGGAAGCCAGCTTAGGAGGGAATTGCTGAATATCAAGCAAGAAATACGAGGGTTTAGACTAGTGTTGATGGTGGAGAGGGTGGTTGGATTCTGTATATATTTTGAAGTAGAGACAATAGAATTTATAGATAGGCTTCACTGTACAGTATTATAAAAAGAGAAGACCTGGGTGGTTCAGTGGGTTGAGCATCTGACTCTTGGTTTCTGCTGGGGTCATGATCTTGGGGTTATAAGATCAAACCCTGTAGTGAATCAGAGTTTGGTGGGCAGTCTGCTTGAGGTTCTCTCTCCCTCTCCTACTCCCCCACTTACAGGCATGCACGCTCTCTCTCCCTTTATTTCTCTCAAATAAATGAATAAATATTTAAAAAACAAACAAACAAGAGGGGGGTAGAGAGAGAAGACTTCAGGGCTATTAGCCTGAGTGGTTGGAAGGAGGAAGTTAACCATTTACTGAGAAGAACAGAGCTAGTAGTGAGAGTAAAGGGAAAAGGATACTTCGGGTAGAAGGTGGGCTGTACCTTTAAATTTTTTTTTTTTTAACTTACTCTATTTAAAATAGTCCCTCTCCTTGCGGCAGTACACACCAAAAGTACCTGTGCTTGCTTTTGTTCTGAATTTGTTACTGTAGTTTTCCAGAAATATCTTTAAAAACTATAAATAAAGTCATAATAGAGCTCATTTTGCTCAGATTTTTTTTTTTTTAAACTTACTCCATAAGCTCTTGGCTTCCAAATAGCAATGTATTCTGCCAATTTGGTGACTAATTGGGCTAGAGGTTAATAGCAAGACATTCTTACAAACATCAATGGGAGTGGTGTATCCAAATGAAAGCTTATATTGGGCAAAGATTCAAGGAATGGGAATGACTAAAAAACATGTTCAAAGCCAAGTGAATATTAGGAGTTTTAACTTTGAAAGGAAGGGACATTACCCTTGGAAATACCTATCTTAGTTGAATGCTCCTGACTTAATTCTTCTGGTCAGGTCTTAAAAATGAAGGTGAATGAACACCAACCACCTTTAAACCATGAAATTGACTTTTTAAAATTAGAAATTCTACATCTTGCTCCTCACTGTGCTGATTGGACATTCTAATCCTTTTGCCAAAAAAAACTTGAATGTTGGATTGTATGCCTTCCAGCCAAGAGAACCACTTTTCTATCTCTCCATAGGCTGTTCAATGTTTCCTACTGCTCTGTGATGAAATCAGATGATGGAACCTGTCAGTTTGCTCTGTTGAATTATTTTTTCCAACTTTGTTTTAATTGAGCCTTTGGGACATAAACTATTTCTTAACATCTGAAAGCTGAAGGTCTAATATTGGAATTTATGGGATGCTAGAGGAGATCTTTTAGCCTCTGTATCCAAACCAAAATGTAAAATCTTCCCTCTCTCCCTCTCTTTCTCTTTTGCTGGGATAATCATTCTACACTTCCCCTCTCCCTGGGCCTCACCCCTATCCCTCCAACCCACAAAATTTTCAATGAAGAGGATTTCCTAAGTAGGTCTAGGGTTAGTCTGTTCCAGTCTTCTTTATAATAACACTTCTTTTTGATAATCCTCACAAAGGCTCTAGTAATCACAGTGGTTGGCAGAGAATAAAGCATTTTGTGAAACCTATACCTGGAAATTGAGACATTTTTATTGCTTAAATTTCCTTCACAGAATAATATAGGTTCTGTTGGATGAGTATTTGTTACAAAAGCAAATTATTAAGAGGCAGAAACTGTCTTTGTAGGGTGATATGTAGGAGGATATCTGAACTGCATTATTTGTTCTTTATCTGGTTTTCCAGGCTCTTTAGCAATAACTCTTACAGCTCTCATTACATAGCGTTATCATTAGTTTTGGGGTGTCATTCAGTTTTGAAGAATGGGATTTCTTTTATAACACAGTGCCTGATAGACATTTATTCATTCCCTGAAAGAACGTATTGAGTGCTCATTATGTGCCAGATGTGGATATGGGGTGTGCAGGCGTTAGGGCAGTGAGCAGGATAGATGTAGCTTCTACCACGTGGTGCTTATAGGACCCAGGGCAGGGTGGAGGGCGGGGCAGCCGGTGCCCAAAGCATCACACAGATGACCCTGCAGTTCGGATGGTAATAGGTGGGTGAACAGTGGGTTTGTAACTGGGTACCTAATATGTATACCAATAGTTGTATTGTGAGCATAGTACTTAATTGTAGAATTTTATTTTGCAATTGGATGGACACTTGCAGATTTAGACTAGTCAAAAAGGGAATGTGTTATCAAAAACAAAATACCGTTGTATGTCTGTTGCTTAGAATTGCTTAGAATAGTGGACTATTAGTAAAGTTAGACTAGGCTTAGCTATTCTTAGCAATGTCTATTGCTTTGAATAGTAGACCTTTTATATACTGCTTAAATACTACTTATTTTATGTTGTTTTCAAAATAACCTGGCCCAGGGATGCCGGTGGCTCAGTCAGTTAAGCGTCTGCCTTTGGCTCAGGTCATGATCCTAGGTCCTGGGATCGAGTTCTACGTTGAGCTCCTTGCTCAGCAGGGGGCTTGCTTCTCCCTCTGCCTGCCGCTGCCCCTGCTTGTGCGAGTGTGCACGCGTGCTCACTCTCTCTTTCTGACAAAGTCTTAAAAAAAAAAAAACAGATTAAAGATAATACCTGACCCAGTTCCTTTCTTGGGTTCTTGCCTCTAAACAACTTGCACATGTTCTCCTAGCAATACCCACTCACCCTGTGAGACCCAGCCTTCATGCCACTTTGTTCCTTCCATGGCATCTCACAATTCCTTTAGGACCAGGACCATGTTACATTTATCAGTGAAATCCTAGAGCTTGATCCTCCACTTCTCATGGAGGCATCAGACAGAAGTTTCACGAAGGAATGTATCTGTTTCCATAGCTTCCTCAGCATACATCAGAGACCTCTGTTTAGCTCTCCAGGAAGGACGTCTGGTCAAGTCAGCCGTGTGTCTCATTCCTTCATATTGGGATTTATCTGTCCTTCCTCTTCTTACATAGGGTTATGAAGATTAAATGTAATAAGTGAGAGTTAAGCATATTTAGTAAATGTAAGGCAGTGGAATCCTCATAGTCAACATTATTACTACACTACTCTTGTTCCTTAGAATGCACATTCCAGAAATATAATTCAGAATCTTACTAAGGACACCAGTGTTCTAGGTTTCACCTAGATGTTGATGTAATAAACAGTTCCCTACCAATTAAGTGTGTTGGCCCAGCATAGGTGCTTGACAAGGCCCCTTTCAGGCTTCTGTACATCACTTCAAGCCCCCACCCCAGTAGTACAGACTGCTAATGAATTAGGAGTCATATCTGTCAACTGGCAAGGGACTGCCTAGAGCAGATCCCTGTGGAGTGAGACCTCACTGTTTCTGTGAATATAAAGAAACCTCTCAGGAAAGCCTGAATGATTCAGGAAATCTGAACTGGGGAGCCAGCAGCTCAGCAGGAGGCACCTCTTCTTGGCTGACTAGAGTCTGCTGTAAGAAACATTTTTTTGGCTCTGACAGACTTGTTGAGGAAATTGAAAATCTCCTTTTTAAAAAACAGATAATTTAAAAATCCTTTCTGATTCAGAATATCAGTAAGTAATGATGGGCTAGATTATTCACTGGGCGTTGAGGGGATAGGGAAGGTCCTCAGGGAGCTCTGGGTTCTCAGCGCCTCTCATCTCCACAGCCCCTCTCATCTCCACAGCCCCTCACCCCTCACCCTTCCTCAGGTGTCTTGCTCATGTGGGCTTGGAGTAGACACCATGTTTCTTAACTCACTTGACTTTGTTGATGTCCTTGGCTGTCGCAAGCATCAAGTACCATGGCAGTTCGTCTGGAGACTTGTGTGGCAGTTTCCACAGTCATCTCTGCCCTTGGACCCTGTGCTCTCCAGCGTAGGAAGCATGCAGAGCCAGTGGTCATGTACTGCTTTCCATTGCTTTTAGGTAGAGAGACCCGCTGAGCTTAAAGCCTAGAGGACTCCACAGCTAACCCAGATCATGAGTCAGTCGTCCGAGCTTGGCCACAAAGGGAGCTCCAGGAAAAAGAAATGGTCTACCTTACATTTATTTATTTGGAAATTTCTTTTACCTGGCAGTCCTCTATTTCATCCAGGGTAATAATGCAAGGGTGTACATTGCAAAACTTGAGGAAAGTAAATTTTGTTTTGTATAGCTGTAATACATTCTTTACTCTGATTGAAATGTGTGAGATTGTTAATCCTACTCTTTGAGCCAGGATATTTGAATCAAGCAAGTATCCCTCGCTTGTGCCAGATGCAAGAGTTTGCTTTCCCTTTGCCTGGTTAAATGATCATAGGCCTGATAGATAAGTAATGTTTTGAGGGTCTGTTATATCCTGATGGTGCATTAGGCCCTGAAGAGGATGTAAAAAGTGTAAGACCCTCTCTCAAGAAGAAACTAGCAGTGTGATTGAGGGGATAAGACTGACTCGTGTGAAACAGAGAATGCTGGGTAGTTTGAGTGGGAATCAAGTGTAATAGTGCATGATTTCAGTTTTAAGTACTCTGCGTGCGGGAAGGAAGAAAGATGAAAAAGCAAATATTATTTAGTAAAATCCACTACTACAGGAGACATAAATATTTGTAATATTTTCTATTCTCCTCTCAGTAAGAAAAACTTGGATTACTACTTTAATCACTGTGGAGAGCCTGGATATTATTCTGCACCTTAAACTTCTTAGCTCATTTATGTCACTTGACATCTGAACTTAACCTTTTTTGGAGAAAGTCATCTTTAGTTTTGTACATAGTCGTTAAAACTTCAAAAGATTTCATAGTCCTTTTCTTGAAAATTAAGACGTCAAGTCAGCAAGTATTTACTGAGCACTGACCTTGGGCCAATGCATGTACATTTTTTAGATTTTAGACAACAGTAGAGTAACCCTAGAATAATGCCTTTTAAGATGACTTTGATAAGTACAAGATGGTGAATTGAGCAGTAAGCCAAGAACCTTAGTTTTTCCTTGCAGAGTGTTTTTCTTTTTTGTTGTATGATAGCTCTTAGAAATGTTTGGACTGTTATTGTCCAAGGTGTGTCCTCACCCTCGTCAGGATTTGTTTAGTGATTTATAATTAAATAATTTGCAACGCCTTTGGGGCTCTGTGATGGGAAATGCGTGGAAGTGATTTGGGCCTCATCACATATCTGATACATGTCTTTCACGATTTTATGCTTACTTCTACCCGGGATTCTTTCTTCTTAATGGAATTTGAAAGTAATCATTTATCTTGAATGAAATTGGTTTCTTCTACCTATTGCTGGGGAATTTAGTTTTATAACTGGAATGTCTGATCTGTTTTATGTGCCTGCCAAAAAAATCCCCAAATACTGGCCGCCTGACTTCTGGCTAATGTTTCCAGGCTCTCTGTTTTGAAAACATTCCGTTTCTACCCTGTGTTACAGATGCTCTTGCATACAGTGAAATCCTGTGATAAATATTTTTCACTGAACCTAAAGTATTTGAAAAATAAACGAATGGTAGTGTTATCATTAGTCATACATTGACTGAGTGCCACCAGTGTGTTCATCGACATGTAAAGGACGTAGTCAAAAACACAGCCCCTATTTAGTGGTTTGATAGTGTAATTATCTGTGAAATGGTCATGTCAAAAAAACCGAGGAGCCATCAGTTGAACAATTTGTTTGCAATTATGATTAATAACCTGCTCTGGGTAATTAATGGGAAAATAATGTGGCTCTTACTAGGCTGCTAGTTCCAAATGTAAGTGTGTACTCAAAATAATTCATGGTAAATAAAATAATTCTCATTATACGTAGGTCTCGTTCTTACCTGTGGGTTAACCCACAGGAAAAGAGTGAGCACAAGTAGGTGATTTTGCCATTCTTTATGGTAATGTTACTTAGGTCTTAAAAATCGTCAATAACAAATTATATTATTGAAAAATGATTGCTTTTCATAGACTGAGTATCCTTGCAGTATTTATCCTTTCTCAATTATTTTATGATACTGTGAAAATACTTACTATCTATTTAGACTTCTTTGTCCTACAATAACAAATTACATTATTGAAAAATGATTGCTTTTCATAGACTGAGTATCCTTGCAGTATTTATCCTTTCTCAATTATTTTATGATACTGTGAAAATACTTACTATCTATTTAGACTTCTTTGTCCTAAAGTACTTACTTTGCATTAGATAAAATGAAAACATATTAAGGATTTGTTTACACAATAAAAATCTACTAAAGTTCAGTATTAGATGGGAGTTTTGTGGGCAAAATATTTAACTGTAAATTACCTGTTATTTTGACTCATGTAGACTTAAATGAGACAAGGCAGTGAGTATAGATAATAAAAGTTTATGTATTTGACTAGGATTTCCCCCACTTGTATACCCGTGAACTTTCTGGTAATTTTTTTCCAAGAATGATTGTATGGTCCGCTTGATTTCATGATAGAACATTTCTTTATTTGATGTGATAAGAATTGGTTGGTTAATCAAAAATTATGTTAAAAGGAATTAAAAGTTACATATATAAATATATGTTTATATGTGTATATAGAAATAGACTCCATGCGTGGTGTGGAGCCCAGCATAGGGCTTGAGCTCATAACACTTGAGCTCAAGAGTCAAACACTTCACTGAGCCACTGGGGTGCCCCTATAAAACAATTAATAGTTTATGCCAGTTATAAAATGGAGGGGCCAGGCTTTTTCTTTTTTTTTTCTTTTTTTTTTTTTAGCGTGAGCTGGAGTGTTTCATCATTTTTCTCAAGAATTTTCAGCCTCAGTTTCCTTAGAGGCACTCATGAAGCAGTCTGAATCCAGGATTCTTCTAGATTGTAATTTTCTCCAAATCTTGTAATAATTTTTTTCACTGTTAGTCCAGCCGATCTTAAAACATTCGACTAAGTGTCCATAGAGACTACAACTGTTGTTGTACACAGAGGTTATTGGGTGTTGGAGAACAGTGTTTGCTTAAGGTATTTAATTATAGTAACAGGCATAACTGACATAAACAGATTTGAATACAAACACTTAATTGATTTAGCACAGAACTCAACAGGTGGAAGCAGAAGTGCGCAGGTGTCCTCTACAATAGCTTATTAGCCACTAGTGGTGAGCATTTTGTAAAAAATAAAGAGATCTCTACTGCCAAGGCTGTCACACGGTGGTCACTTAGAGAGCATAGGCTTTTTGTTTGTTTGTTTTTTAACTTTGGCTCTTGCCAAGTTGGCTGTCTGTCTGAAGGATCTCTCTTTTTCTCTGGTCCCTACCAGAATCCTTGCTCAAGTGCATATATTTTAATCACAGTGACCACCACCCCTCCCTTTCCCATCCTTGACCTTTACCTCTGCTGTTTGTTTATATCTAAAATCTCTCCCACCCTTCATTTAAAAATTTGCATCAAAATTCACCTCTTTCTAGAAGCCCTGTGGATTGACTTAACTCAGCTTTTATACTTCTGTTGATAATCTATGTTCTATCTTTACAACTTTAATGAAACAAAGCTTTGAAAACCTGAATTTTAATATCGGATATGATGTCCTGTATATAATAAGAGTGTAAATATTTCTTTAGCTACATGAACTTAGGTAATAGGACACCCCCCCCCCATTTTTGTTGAGATACAATTGACATACGTAACAGTTCTTGAGATGTTTAATTGTCAAAGCTCTTCACCATACCTTCCTTTTAAAAGTGGTAGAGGGAGGGGGAAAAACATGGTTGAAGAACTGGCCATTTGACTTTCTAACATTCCACAGGATATACTGTTAAAGAAAGCAAGAAATGTGTGTTTGTGGGATTTTGTTGTTGGAAAGCACGTTCTTGAATTGTATACATAGAATCTTTCCCTTTGTAATGTGTAAACCCTTCAAGGCATGGGTTGTATGTTGTCATAGTGGATAGAGAATCTGTGCTCTTGTACCATTTGAAGTAAGTAGCAGTTACTAGGGGGGAAAAAAAGTTGGCCAAAAAATCGACATCAGATACAGTAACAGCTCATGGCTGCTAACATCTTTTGATCCAGTTACCACGTGCTATACACTGTCTTAAGCACAGTATATATGAGATCCCATATAATTCACTCCACTGTTGCTGCTCCCATTTATGGATGTAGAAGCTAAGAGAAGAGTCCAATACTTGGCTCAGGTCCTACTCGAAAATGGTTAACCCATTGGGTCTATTTTCAGATTCTATGCCCTTAATTTCTTTATTACAGCGTGGGTCAACAACGTTTTGGAAACTTTTCTGTAAGAAGTTCTAGAAACTTAGATAATATATAAATTTTCTGTTAACCAAACTTAATGAAAAATTAAAAAATAACCATAGTGGAAGTCGACTTTTGCCAAATTGGAAGTCTTGGGGAAGACCTCATTAGAAAATGAGAGAGACAAGGTTACCAAGCATGGTATTGTCTGCTACCCAATGAGAAAAATACCTGCTTATGCTGTGAACCCTTTCATTTATACGTATAACACCTGAATGAGGATGGTATATTTATCAAGCTCTCACATCTCATTGCTGGGCGACATCAGGAGCTCTTTTTTTAGGATAGCTGTCCATCTGTTCTCCTCTAGGAACTCCTGGATCTGCGCCACCACCACTTGGCTGCTGGCTTCAAGAGAGCCTAAATCAGTGAGTTGCTCACACCAGGGAGAACAAACAGGCCCTTCTCCTTAAAGTGTCTGTAATTATATGACCATAATTAGAAATAAAACCTTCTTTATATAATTTGCAGCTCATGAGGAAAGACTTTCTGCTTACACACCATTTTCTCCTCTATTGTCTCCCATGCTGATCAGGAAATAGGTTACGTGGCGTAACAATAGCCCATTGAATCTAGGGGAGGGATCCAGATTCCCTGCACCCCCTTATTTTGCCATGTGGCCTGGGGGTTATTCCTGGCCCTTTCTCAGCTTTCGGTTTGTAGTGTTACATGCTGTGGCTAATACAGCAATGTAGGAGGTATTGCAAGTGGTAACCTTAATTCCTGCTCTTAGTGCCTTCAAAAAGAGGTAACTTAAAAATAAATAGCTCATGAGTGGAGGTGCTAGTTTGGTTGCTTGTGGTTGGGGTTTGAGTTTGTTGTCATTATTGTAAACAATAACGTCGCTTGGGGGATTCTACAGTGTTCAAAGAGATTTAGGTCACTGTTGATTTTTGCCTGATGCTTTGGGTTTGAGTAGATGCTGACTAATTCATGAGCCCCAACTGCAAGGTAGATGTTCAGTATTGATTCGATATGCCCCTGGTTGTATGCTGTTAAAAAGGACTCAGTTGTGAAATACTCCTAAAGCTAAATCAATAAGCTACTAAAGTTATTTTCCCCCTGTAAGTGTTTGTATTTTATCCCTTTAATGAAATGAGAGGGACTGGTAGGAATTCTGTGATCTGGACTGTTAAGAAAACTGGCTGTGTCTTTGGAACAGTATGCTCATATGTTAACCATTCCAGGTGAGTATAAATTATTCATATGTACATCTTAGCTGAGGATGCTGAGGATAACTGACTTAGTCGAGGAGACAACAATTTTCTTTGGAAAATGATCATCTTTATTCTGGTGACATGGGTAGAGAACTTTGCTCAGAGCACACCCAGATACCACTAAAAATTTCAAAGGCTTTGAGACATAGTTCCTCATGGTGTAAGTCTTTAAACATTTTAAAAATGTCTGCAATTTCTGTTATGCTCATGGCCAATAACTGCTAAGCAATTAGCTGTACTGGCAAAGGCATTAGGATGTTTTCTGCCTTGGCAATATTTTCTGAAGATTTTATTGAATTTAGAGCAATTTCTGGCTGATTTTTTTTCCCCCCTCAACATACAGGCTTGTCCAGAATAACAGCAGTCTTCATGAAATCATCATGGAATCCACTAAATTCAGTAGCTTCTAGACCTGTCCATCTCCCCTCCTTGCCTTCTCGTCCAAGTCCCTAGAATGGGTGGTCACTCTTGCTGTGAGGACTTCCTGACCATGCCTACCCCTTCCTTAAATCTTTACAGTGGTGTCTCATTTCCTTTTGCATCTACTCTAGCTGTTCGCCCCATGCATCAAAGCCAGTCGCCAGCAGGCTCTGGATTATCTCATTACTCTCATCTGCTACTTAGGTCCCCAGTTTTTTCATTCTCTCTCTCTCACCTTGCTTGTGAACTCATTACATTAGTCTTTTGAGCCATCTCCCAAGCACTGTTATTTTCTTAGACTCTCTTGTTCTTTTTTCTTCCGTTCTAAATAACTCCTGAAATTCCATCTTCTGTAAAAGTCAGTTTGAATTAAGCAGAGAATTGCTGATAGTCTTCTTTTCATCTTCCCTCACAATAATAGACCTCCCATAGCTTCTTCCTCTAATATCCACCCCCATTATAAACTCACCTCCACTTCCCCCTTCCAAAATGACCCTTGCCCTTGACTTATGTGTAATAACAGTATATCATCCCTGTTCTGGTTACTGTTCCTAATTTAGAGACTCACATGGGGGGCGAACAAAGCGGGTTCTAAGGTCAACTGCCTGACTTGGAATCTGAGCTCTGCCACTTGCAGCTGTGCTCCTTTGGGCCCATTATTTGAGTTTTCTGTGCCACAGTTTCCTCCTTAATAAGATTGGGAAAATCATAACACCTACCTGATATTGTTGAAATAATTTAAGCACTTCACACAGTACCCAGCGCAATGTAAGTAGGCAATAAATATCAGCTGTTACTATGACTACTTATTAATTGGGGGGGAATGAAAGGCACACCACCACATTTTACACACACGTGTGCACACACATCCACACTTACACATACATAGTTATATAGTTCCGAAAAACATTCAGAATTGTGATGTAACTTTATTTTTTTAGGGAAATGAAAAAAATACATTTTTGGTAAATGCAAAACACACAATGTAAAGTTCACAAAATCCTGGCTGAGGTAAAGGTTTAGGACGCATCATACAGGTTGTTTGTGCACATCTACTGAAGATCTGGCGTTAGTGGTTTTGTCTTTGCTTAAAAGCACCAGAGCCCCATATATGTATCTATGGGCCCTTGTATGCTTTTGAGTCCTAACGATAAGGGTGACAGATTTTCCTGAGGAAAGTTCCAAAAGCAGACACTAGTCACCCAATTTAAATAAATGAAAGAGAAGTTACTTTTTAAAAAAAATGATAGTGCGAAGGACAGCACCCTCTTTAAAAATGACTCGGGGCAGGGACTGTTCAGATAAATCTGCATCTTTTTTTTTTTTTTAAGATTTTATTTATTTATTTGAGAGAGAGAGAAAGAGAGGAAGGGTAAGAGGGAGAAGCAGACACTCCTTGCTGAGCAGGGAGCCGCATGTGGGACTCGATCCTGAGACTCCAGGATCATGACCTGAGCTGAAGGCAGTCGCTTAACCAATTGAGCCACCAAGGTGCCCAATCTGCATCTTTTTATGCATGCCCCATTAAACAATATGTATCTTCAGTACAGCTTGTATTTGGCATGAGAAAATTAATTGCTTTTGTTTTCCTAGTTTTGTTGCTTGTAAATATTTATCAACATGCTGAAAGTAATCCTGAGCTGATAGTATATCTTCTTTCTGTCTGTCTGTCTGTCTGTTTATCTATCTATCTTCCTTCCTTCCTTTCTTTCTTTCTTAATGTTTATTATTTTTATTTCTTTAAGAGTGAGAGAGAGCAAGTGCAAATGGGTTAGGGGAGGGGGCAGAGGGAGAGGGAGAGAAAATCTTAAGCAGGCTCCATGACCTGAGCTGAAATCAGGGGTCAGATGCTTAACTGACTGAGCCACCCTCGTGGGTGTATTTTCGAAGTAGAATACTTACCAGCTTCTATTGATTATTTATATTTTAAAATGCTGACTGTAGATATTGGTGGGTTGCTTTTAAATTAATCTTTTATTCCTGATTTACCATGGAATGTATCAGTGAAACATTTATTTGGAAAACAAATAATTTTAGGTAGGAAAATGGAATCTTCTTAAAATAACAATAAATGATTTAATGTACCAGTGTTGTTAGATTGATATTGGAGGACCCAGAATTATGTATGAAGTGTGCATATGACTAATAAAGTCGTTTGTGTGTGTGTGTGTGTGTGTGTGTGTGTGTGTGTGTGTGTGTATAGGTGTATATAGAGTGACATTACTCATATCTGAGAGGTTGCTACTCTTATTGGTGTAAAAATTACTTGGATTTCCTTATTTTACTTTATGTAATTTCACAGCTTATATCATTTTAGGTTTTATTAATGACTGTTTTGCAAAATAAAATTATTAGAGAAATTATGAAGGAGTATGGAATGAAAGAGGTGACCAGAGCTACACTATTTCATGTTTGTAACTTTCATTTCTTTTCAAATGTAGATTTATTCCTAGTGATACAAATTGCTGTTTTCTTTGGCAGGCACTAGAAGCAAGTCTATGTGAAATTATGTAATGTCTGAAAAGTTATATTCATGATTAATTGGCCTATCCGAGAATGTATTTGTGTGGAATAAGGCGATCATGCTTTTTATTTGGCATTGAGTTAAAGCGCCCCCGTTCAGATCAGGTTACTCTACAGGGCTTTTTTGACTGAGAACTGTTATGTTTAACTTGATCTCTAAAAAGCGTAAAATGTAGATTGGAAGCCAAATCTGCTGGAATTCATATTGTAACCAGAGTTAGTCTTCAGATAACTTCAAAAGCCAACTCTTTCACTCTGTCCTACCATAGTTAACAAATAGAGCCAGGAGATTTAAAAACAACACTATCATCTCTGTGGCCTCTGAACACACAGCCAGTCTTGATTATTCAAGGGTAGATTATCTGTAATGTCAAATAATAGTTTAAAATTCTTCTTGACCTTGACCCAAAGTGAACAGTTACAGTGAATTGGTCTTTTTATTTATCTAAGCTGGACTATAAGAACTAGAAAATAAGGTATTTAAACAGTTGTCCCCTCCTCAGTGTCAAGTTGAGAAATGATGATGTCCATTACTACACAGAGATGGTGGACTTGATAACCAGAGACCAGGTTCTGCAGTAGTCCTGGAGCATAATGATCTTGGGAAAATTCACTTCATTTTCCACATCTGTAATGT
The DNA here is from genome assembly GCF_964662115.1 of Mustela nivalis. Classification (NCBI taxonomy): domain Eukaryota; kingdom Metazoa; phylum Chordata; class Mammalia; order Carnivora; family Mustelidae; genus Mustela; species Mustela nivalis. The sequence continues at coordinate 22,313 of NW_028134137.1, read as the reverse complement.
GGAAATAATAGTGCCTGCCTTTTGATACTCTAGTGGTTAGTTAAGTGCTTACCCAAATATCTGTTCTTAGTGAGTACTCTTCAGATGTTGGCTGCTGCCAGTTACTGTTGCTACTACTGCTGCTGACTACTGTACCTACCACCGCATGAATTACTACTGTCAGTATCATAATAGCACCCCCTTCAGGGCATTCATTCCAGGGTTTTGCTTTATGGTAAATCCTCATACTGAACTGGAGAATCCTATTCCAACACTGAGTATGACTAATTCGGGGGTTACTGTTTAAAAGTATATTACTCGAAGGTGTGGACCACAGGTCAGCAGTATCGGTATTGCCAGGGAGCTTGTTAGAAATGTCTGTGGCCCCGTCCCAGAACTGCTGAATCAGAATCTGCATTTTAACAAGATCTAGGTGTTTTGCTTGCATATTAAGGTTTGAGAAGCACTAATCTACATGATTTCTTGTCACCCCTCCTCCCCAACCAAACTATCTTCAAAATCATCTGAATAATTCAGAGATCACTACCAACAGTGGACAAGCTCATGTCTACCACATGAGCAAGGCCTTCACAATAGACATGTGGCAGGTAATCGGAAAGAGGGAAGAAGAAGGGAGAGGAGAAGAACCATGCCTGCGATAATAAATTATAATTCTGTAGATGGGACTGTGCTCACTGATTGCAGATTGTTCTTTGTTGTGACACTGATGGGAAAGAAGACTGAAATTGTATGGGCTGGTGTCTGTCAAGCTGGCTTTGGAGAGTTTCCTTTTAACTCACAGTATCAACAGTTATTACACACCCCTCCCTTTCTCACATACACACACAGTGCAGTTCTCTTATAATCGTACTTTAATTAACTTTTTGGTGTCAAGATGATTCATTGGATGGTAGAGTAGCATTTCATTCACTGTTCTCTGTGTTGTTTGGCTGGTGCTTCCATCTTTGTGTGGTTTGTTTCCTCCCATGTAGAAATTGTGAGGATATATACAAGGACACCCACTAACCATGAATTAGGAATGGTTGTGGAGGCACAGTTTTGTTTGTATTATCATATTCTAAGGAATAAGGAAAAAATTCTCATTTCTTCCTTAAAGTGTGACCTTTGAATCTACTTTTTATTAGATGATTTGAAAAACAAGTTTAAGTTAAAACTGACAAGGGAAAATTTGATAAAATATTAGAAATACGCGGTGGCACAACCTCAGGTGGTTAGAAGGGCCCATGTTCTGTGACTCAGCAATCTCATGTCTAGGAATTTATCCTGCAGGTATATTTGCACATGCAAATGCACATATGTACATTTTTGTAGAAGCAGAAAGGTGGTAATAAAAACAGTTTAGTGTAACTCACTTTTGCCTTTCTTTTTGAAGATGCTATATATTTGCATGTGCCGGGCCTATCAATGAATGTTTGGATTTGAATGTCCAGGGATTAAACATAGCTGGGAGACTTCTCTTTCATTCTGTATATCTTTGTACTTTATTTTTTGTAACTGTGTATATATGTAATCTTATTTATTTAGTTACAAGTTTTATTTGAGAGAGAACGAGCACAAGTCAGGGGAGGGGCAGAAGAAGAGGGAAAAGCAGAGAATCTCTCAAGCAGACTCCATGTTGAGCGTGGAGTCCTATGTGAGGCTTGATCCCATGACCCTGAAATCAGAACCTGAGCTGAAACCAAGAGCCAGGCACTCAGCCGACGGAGCCGCTCAGTGCTGCTGCTCTATGTAATTTAAAAAACAACAAAATAAAAATAGCCCTTTCATTGAAGTGATTTAAGCCATATCTTTTTTTTTTTTTTAATTTATTTATTTGACAGAGATCACAAGTAGGCAGAGAGGCAAGGGGGGGGGAGCAGGCTCCCCACTGAGCAGAGAGCCCGATGTGGGGCTCGATCCCAGGGACCCTGGGATCATGACCTGAGCCGAAGGCAGAGGCTTTAACCCACTGAGCCACCTAGGTGCCCCACTTTTTTTTTAAAGTAAACTCCACCCCTGTACATCAGTGTAGGTCTTGTCTCATGACCCCAAGATTCAGAGTTACATGCTCCACCAACTGAGCCAGCCAGGTGCCCCTCAAGCTATGCTTTTTAATACTTACGTATTTTTTTTTCTTACTTTTAAGGCATGTTCATGTGTATAAACTCATTTATATGTCTGGGCCTTAGACCTACAGTTAAGAGTAGGCAGTGAATGTAAATGGTGAAATCTTTAAAACATTTAACAATCCAGGTGTTAGATAAATTCTTTCAGAAAGTAGGAGGAAACACATCCCAATTCATTTATGAGCTCACCATTACTTTGATACCAAAACTGCCCAAAGACATGGCAAAAAAGGGAAACTGTGGGAAATTATTATCCATGACATAAACACCAAAATCAAGAAATATGGCAAATCAACCAGGAATCTATTAAAAGGATAATATATTATAAAATAAATCCAGAATGGGATTTATCCAGAAATGCAAGGTTGGCTTAATACTCTAAAATGAAGACAACATTTGATCATCTTAATAGATAGGGGAAAAGCAGTTGACAAAACTAAAAATGTATTCATCATTAAAACAAAAACAAAAACAAAAAACCTCTCAGCAAACTAGGAATAGAAGAAATTTCATCAGTCTGATACAAATCTTAAGAAAAAAAAAAAAATACAGCACAGCTAACACCATTAGTACCATTACCATTAGTAATGGTAAAAGACCATCTACTTCCTTCCTAAAGTCAGGAATAAGACAGGTATGCGCCCTTTCATCATTTCTATTCAGTGCTGTACTGGAGTTCCTAGCTAATGCAATAAGGCAGGATAATGAAATGAAAAACATACAGATTGGGAGAAAGAGTAAACATGTCTCTAGTTTCACATCATGATTATTTATATTATAGAAAATACTAAGGAATCTTTAAGAAAATTATTAAAAGTAGAGTGAACTGAAGTAATGATACAAGGTTAATAAATCCCATTGTATTCTGTATAATAGCAACGAACATTCAGAAATTGAAATAACATTTATAGCAGCATCAAATAGTATGAAAATATATGGGGATAAATTTAGCAAAATATGAACAAAAGGTATACCCTGGAAACTAAAGCATTGTTGAAGGAAGTTAAAGAAAACCTAAGCAAATGGAGAAATATCTATGTTCATGGATTAGAAAACTCAGTAATATTATAAAGTCACTACTTTACAAAATGATCAACACAATTCCAGTGGAAATCCCAGGAGACCAATTTTCCTAGATTTGACAAGCTGATTTTTAAAATTATATGGCAATGCAAAGAACCTAGAATAGCTAAAATCAATTTGGAAACAAAAGACCAAAATTGAAGGACTAATTTAGTGGGAAGAAGAAAATTCTCAGAATAAATGATGCTGGAATAATTGGATGTACATACAGAAAAAAGTGAATCTTGATTCTTACATATTCCACATACAAAAATTAACTAAAAAATGGGTCATAGACTTAAAGACTAAAAACCATGAAATCAGAAGGAAATAGGGTACAAAGCCCTTGCAACTTCGGAATAGGCGAAGATTTCTTAGGTTGGATCTAAAGATTAAAACTGATAAATGGGACCTCATCAAAATTTAAAACTGATGTTTTTCAAAAGAAATTGTTAGGAAAATGAAGAGACAAACCACCACATGCAAGAAAATAGTCATAATACACATTATTCTATTTACACATACATACAAAGGACTTGTATTCAGTATACATATCTAAGGAACTCTTACATCTCAGTAAGACAACCCAATTTGAAAAAAATACAGGGGCGCCTGGGTGGCTCAGTGGGTTAAGCCCCTGCCTTCTGCTCGGGTCATGATTTCAGGGTCCTGGGATCAAGCCTGCATTGGGCTTTCTGCTCAGCAGGAGCCTGGTTCCCCTCTGTTTGTCTGCCTCTCTGCCCACTTGTGATCTCTGTCTCTCTGTCAAATAAATAAATTTTTTTTAATCTTAAAAAAAAAAAAAAAAAAAGATGTTACAGATTGTGTTCCTTGGCAGGCAGGTTCTGAGATAAAAGTTTTGTGTATAGGATATTTATTAAGGGATGTCATTAGGATTATCATCTAATCCTAAGAGTAACGAAACTCCATCTGTTTTGAGGAAGGAGAGCAGTGACGCAGCTCAGTGACAGCCTTGGCCGAGTTCATATGTAGCTCGGAGGCTAGATTGGCTCTTCAGGGCTGGACAGAATTGGGACAAGAGTTGGGTCAAGTTAAGTGTGCCTTTATAATCAGTCGGTGATGAGGACTCGTACCATTTGGATGTGGGCCACCCCAGGAGGAAGCATGTCACATGTCCTTAGGTGACATGACTCTTCTGCAGCAGAAGCAATCCTTGAGGGGCATGACAACTGAAAACTGACAGCCTGGAGCATTCTTACTAGCTGGGACAACAGATTTTTCACTGTAAAGTGATCTGGCAATAGATTGCAGTAGACAAGGTGACAGGCAGAAGAGTCCAAAGGAAACTGCACAAAAGAAGATATATGAATGGGCATTAAGCACATGAAAACATATCTAACATCATTAGCTGTCAAGGATATGCAAATTAAAAGAGCAACAGGACATACCTACACACTGCCTCGAATGGGTAAATTAAAAAGACTGGCAGTGCCAGGTGCGAGTCCTAGGAGTGTAAAATGGTACACTCACCATGGATGAACTGACGACTTGTTATAACTTTAAACATGCACTTACCATTATGACTCCACAATTCCACTTTTTTCTTTTTACCAAAGAAAAATGAAAACATACATACAAAAAGACTTTTACACGAGTGTTCATATTGGCTTTATTCATACAGCTCAAAACTGTAGAGTGCAAATGTCCATCAGTAGATGAATGGATTAACTGATTTAGAAATATTGATACAGTGAGATACCATGAACTGTTAAGAGGAGTAAACTACTCATATGCAACAGTGTGGATGAATATAAAAAACATGAAGTCACAAAGAGTATACACTGTGTGATGTCATACATGAAATTGTAGAACAGCCAAAATAATGTATAGTGTTAAATAGCAGATCTGTAGTTGCCTGGGTCTGTAGAGGGAATGGAACTGCAGAAATGCTTGAGGGAACTTGCTTTTTGTTTTAACTCTGGTATAGTTAACATACAGTGTTCTCTTAGTTTCGGGTGTATAATGCAGTGATTCAACAATACCATATGGTGCTCAGTGCTGATTAATGTCTGCTCTAAATCCCCTTCACCTAGCTCACCCTTAAGGGAACTTCTCTGAGGTGATAAAAAAGGATTCTGAGTTTCTGTTGTCATAATTATATATATACATGAGTGACCGACTTTAAAAGGGTACATTTTATTATATATAAATTATACCTTAGTGAAGTTGATTTTTTTAAAAAATAAAATTTAAGAAGAAAACAAATGGGTTTATGTTAATGAGAGATACTGGTTGTTCTTTTAATTTTCTTTTATGGTAATGTTTTCATCTGACTTTGGAATCAGTTATGCTGGGCTAATAAAATTAGTTGAGAAATACTTCCTCTTTTTCTATTTTTTGTTTATTTCTTTTTAATAGATCCTATAAGATTGGTATTGTATTCTTAAATATTTGAAAGATTTTACCAGCAAAGGTGTCTGGGCCTGAGTTCTGTTCAGGGTTGGTTTTTTTTTAAGTTATGAATCATTTTCTTTAATGGATTTACAGTTATGCAGATGTTCTTTTTTCTCTTGTGTTTTATTAATTTGGTCTATCAATGAATTTGCCTATTTGAGTTGTCTAATTTTTTGGCATAAAGCTCTTCCTGGTATTTCCCATCATTTTAATGTGTTCAAGATTTGTAGTGATTCTCCCTTCTTATGTCTTATTTTGGTAATTAACTTTTTTCCTTTTCTCCATTAACTTAGTTACGGGTTTTTGACAAAGATAAGCATCTTCCTGACTTATGACCCAGCTGTTCCACTCCTAGGCATTTACACAAGAGAGATGAAAACACATGTCCACGTTAAGTATTTATTCAAGAATGTTTATAACAGTTTTATTCATTTTAGCTCTAAGCTGAAAACAACTTGAATGCTGATCATCTATAGAGAGAATAAACAAGTTTTTGTTTATTAGTTAAAATACTTAGCAGTAAAAAGAAATGATGTCTTTTGAAATTTTGAAAACTTTGAAAAAATTTCGAAATGAATTGATATATGCAGCAATGTGAATGACTATGACAATACAGTGAGTTGAAAGCAGCCCCACAAAAAGAATTCCATGTTTGGTTCCGTTTACATGAAGTTCTAGAGCAGATCAAATCAAACTATGGTGGTAGAAATCAAGAGTAGTGGTTACTTGGGAAGGAGACCGGAAAGGACTTGACTGGGGAGGGGCCAGAGAGAACTTCTGGGTTTATGCAGTGTTCTGTATTTTGTTAGAGATGTGTGTTTACATGAGTATATGCATTTATTCAAAACTTTGAACTGTCCATTCCATTATATGTGAAACATACATTAAGTTAGTTGTACAACAGCATGAAAGACTCAGTGCTACTGAACTTTCCAGTTAAAAATAAAGCGGTACATACTATGTTATGTATATTTTACGATTTAAAAAATGTATGAGTGGATATGAAGGTTCAAAATGGGCAAACATTTTAAAAGTATTTATTGTCACCCATAACCACATGCTGTTCTATTTTTTATTTACCATTTATATAATAAAGTAAAAATGTAATTTGGGAAACAGTGAGCAAGTACCAGGTATGAGAAATATGCTAAATGTATATATTCAGCAAATAGTGATCAAACATCTGCAGTGTAGGCTTCGTCATTATGTGTGCTAATTTAGGTAAACAAACAAGGATCTCCTTCAAAAAGCTCGCAGTATACTAAGCTTTGACTTAAAATACACACAGAAAAAAAGATGTCACAAAGCTTTCCTCTGCCTACTGAATACCCTTTAGTAGGCTTCATTCTAGGAAATTGAGCTTAAAAATCTTTGCCCCTGGGGGGAAAACATAGGACATCTGGTGTTTCTCTTCCTGGCCTTGCTGTAGCTTGCATTGGCAGGGGGGAGGCTTATGTTGTGTGCGCTTCCCACACAGCTTGCAGTCATGCCGGCGCACCAAAGAGCAGAGATCACCAGTAGTGTCATTTAAGTGCTCGTGGGGGTACCTGACCCAAAGCATCAGTAGATCTAGAACCTCCACCACAAAGAAGTTAGGGAAGAATCCAAAAAAGCAAGGTCAGTAATTACCCTAATAGTTCTCTTTTCCTGCTTCTTGTGACTACTGTAATTGAAAGGGTCAAAGGTAGTCTGAAAGTGAGGAAAACGAAAGCAGAAAAGTCAAGGGCATGGAAACTCTGTACACCAGATGGTTTATGTGCCCACAGGGCAATTGAGAATTAAGTGTGGTAATGGAATTACACTACTTCTATTCGTTCTGTGACAACAAGCGCTTGGAGTACCAATTATATTCTCCTTGGCATAGTTGGGTGCTGAGTAAACATTAGTAACTTACTGAATAGTACATAGCATCTTAACTGACATAAATCTCTGAATGCAGAAAATTGTCAGGGTGCTGGTGATGGTAATGATAATATTGAGAAGCTGACTAACATGTGACTTTTCTAGTTAATAGCTACCTATCTATGTCTCCTTTCACCATTCTACTTCCTTTTTGGATCTAATTACAATAAATTCAGTAGCCTATGTCTCTGAGCAGTCAGTGCAGGTTTCTCTTGGTGGAATTGGTAATGAGAATGGCTGTGATTCACACTGTACCTACATGGGGTGTTGGGCACCGCATCTAGATTTAAATGAATGCCTTGGGGCAACCAAGAAAGCCAGTTTTCTTATTCCAGCTGTATGACATTCTGGAAACGGTAAAACTGTGGATACAATGAAAAAGATCAGTGGTTGCCAGGAGTTAGAGGAGAGGGAATGATGAACAAGTAGATGTTTACGGCAGTGAAAATACCCTGTGTGATACCATGATGGTAGATACATGTCAGTATAAATTTTTCCAAACCCATAGAATGTCTAAAACCAAGAGAGAACCCTGATGTTGTCTGTGGGCTCAGGTGACTTATGTGTGACGTTCATTGTAGGTTCTTCACTTCTAGCAAAGGTACAGCTCGGGTGTGGGGAAGGGAGGGATGTTGATAATGAGGGAGACTATGTATGTGTGGGTCAGGGAGATTGGGGAAACTTCTGTACCTTCTTCTCAGTTTTCCTGTAAACCTAAAACTGCTCTTAAGAAAAAAATAGTTTGGAAAAAAACATTAAGGATTTGTGACACTTGAATATGAATTGATTTTAAATTCCATTTTTCAAAACCTAGAGTAGAGTTTATATTACATTGCTAATATTGTGACATGCTTGCCAAAGAGAATAGTTTGTAAATCCTAAGCAGACTTCCTGTAACCATGTGTTGAATTTCCAGCTGTGTTGAATCAGACTTTGATCCCTCTTAAGAAGATAAATGCAGTATCTGCAGTTTCTAATGGTAGGGGTGGAGGAGGGACGTTCAGATGAAATCTTAGAAGCCAAGTCCCTGTCCAGATAAGAAATTAAAGATGCTGGGGAAGGCAGTTTTTTGACTGGGCTCCCCACCCTCTGCAAATTCGTACACTTTATCTCCAAAACCAAATAAACAACAACAAAAATGAGATGCTATTGTTAAATGCTGTATGCCAGATTAGATTTGTTTCCTTCCAATAGAATCCCTTTCCTTAATCAGCACTCTTATAAATGGCACACCTGCCTAATTAGAACAAGTTCTAGAGTATATACAGTGGGAGCATTTCAATTAGCTCCACACAATTGATAACTGTTGGGGCTGATGTTCTTAGAAAATCTTTCCTTCTCTCCTTTTCTTATTTCTTTGAGGCCAAGCTTTTAGTGCTTTTGGCTTCTGAATCAGCTTCTGACTGTGAGCATTTCCCAGTATTGGTCATTGATCCTGCTTTTTTGTTTTTAAGTGATTCTTTAAATGAAAAAAAGAAGTGACATTTATGAATATGTATAGAGACACTTTTAAATATTTTTATTTTATTAGATTTAATTTACTTGTCAGTCTTAAAATACAGAGAATGCTCTTCACTGTGACAAGGAGGTAAAATATAGCAGTCCCATTTAAGATCTCCATACATTAGCAATAATAAATCCTTTTGCCCAGAGTAATGCAGAAACTCAGTCCAGAGCCAGTGGGGATAATGTAGTGCTCCCTCACAGAACCAATTTCCCACAGAGAAGTATAATGAGCAGGGGAAGTGATAGAACAAAAATCTATACGGCAAGTGTAAAATTAGGGTAAAATTGTTGCCTGTGAGAAGTCTTACAGTATCTCCAATTATCTTCTGGAAGAAATTATTTAGGCATCTATTCCGATCAAAATTCATAATAGAATTGCAAGAATAGCCTTAGAATAAAACAAAAAGGTCTGCAACTGTAGAGAAAATGGCAACAGACATGTCACAAACAAGGTTCTCTTCTGCCCCTGAAGGATCTGAAGGGATCTCAGGATGGCCGCGAGGGTGAGCCAGTCCCCAACCCTTCCTGCAGAGGCGTGGCTGTAACTGACCACAGTTATAGCACAGGCTGATGGGAGCAAGATAATGCTCTTAAAATCCAAGACAATTTAGAGCATCACAGGAAGTCCATACTTTCAGAGTTACTATATTTCCACAGACTGTATCTTACAGCAGATTGCCCTAAAGGGAAATGGTGAGTGTGCGTGATCTATATCCTAATTAGGAGTGAGCTTGATCACTTGAATGAGTGGGTTAAGTGGCAAGAAACGAAACCTAATTCTTTATTAGTGTCCAAAAAAAAAGTGCAAAAAAAATAAAAAAGAAAGAAAGAAAAGAAAAACCAGACATTTTTCAGCCTTTGTGGTACTTGTGCTATCAGTTGTGAAGTTTGTAAAGCCCCAAAATTTGTAAAATATTTTTGATAGATTGAACAGATGCATGCTCTTGTTATAATTTTCTTAATTCTCAATTCAGTGTATTCATCTTCCTTGACTCCTGCTACTATGTTTTTTAAACTTACATTCTTTCTTGAGAGGGGGAATAAAGCTTGGGAGGCTCACAGTTACGAACTAGCCACTGGGCACGACCCCGGATGTATTTTACACACAATCTGTAGTGACTGTCACTGAGCGAGATAATTTCCTCCCAGCTGATATTTAAATTTGGTTCTATCTTGTCAGGTTATACCCAGAAAAGGACAATTATGCACAAACGGTCATTCATTATAGATGATTAGAGTATGAAAAAAGCCTTTAGATTGGACAGTGATGGAAGCCGCCTTGCCATGGATAGTTGCTTAACTCATCCTATTATAGTTATTAAGGACACATATTAAAGAACAGTAGTCATTGGGACCTTGTTGAACCAGAGAAACCACTTCCTAACCTAAAAGCAGTTTGTTCATTTGTTCATTTATTCCACAACTGCACTTTGAAGCTGGAGCTACAGCAGTGAACGAAGTCTGTGACCTCAGAATGGAGCTTTGATAGTTCAGTGAGTGAAACAAAAGAGATGATATAGAATATGTCAGGCAGTGAGGAATGCTATGCAGAAAAGCACAGCAAGGCCAGGGGGTTCGCTGTGGTGCTGGTGGAATGCAATTTCAGAGAGAAGAGCCTCTCTGATAAGGTGCTATCTGAATCTGAGCGCCAAAGAAAACGAGGGACTAGCGGTGGTAGAGTGCAAGAGCAAAGGGCTTGCAGTCAACAGCCTGGGACCCTCGGTCTTGACAGCCGTCTGACCTTAGGGAGGCGTTTAACTGAACTGTAAATCAGAGACAGAAAAAGCCACAGTCCTGTCCATGTTTGTCACTTGTGAGACACTCGAGGAAAGCATTTTAGTAAACTGCAAAGCATGACCTAACCTCGGATTGCAGGTAGGAGATGATAAAAGGTACAATTTGAAGAGATGCATATGGACGAGCCTTCAAACCCTTTTCTCTACAACACGGCCTGGAGTTACCGAATTAAGTTGTCTGAGCTGAAGTGTAGAGAACACGCTCCAAAAATAACTGTTTGATACTTAGGTATAAAGCTTTGTTTACTTTTGTGGTATCTATAGTTTTTATATTTGTTTGTGCTTTTCTTCCTTTGGCATCTTTTTCTTTGACCTTTCCTTTTAGTAAATCAGGCCTCTTGGATCTCAGTGGACACATTTTCTATCCTGTTCATTTACTCCCTGATTAATTCGTTTAAAAAAGCCCCGTAACAACCCTCTAAGATTAATATTTATCATGGGGCACAGAGTCAAAGTCTATTATAGACTAATTCTGAGCTCCACAACAATTCATTTGTGTTGATGTTTGTTAAGGACTTGAAGTTGTTTGTTGTTTGTTCTTTTTATTTTTATAGCTGACGTGAATTTTACAATAATCACAATATATGAATAGAGCTTTATAGTGTGCAAAGAACTTTCACACACATTTGAGCTTTTAGCAGCCACAGAGATAGACAATGCGGACACTATGGTGCCCTTTTCTGAAGAAGGAAAACTGTGACTCAGAGATCAATATTTAAATCAGGCTTTACAGTGATCCAGGTATGAATGCATAAATGAAATATACTGAGTTGCTTTTCACAATAGGAACTAAAATGGTGTGATTTTTAAGTAGATTCAAGAGTGTTCTAGATGACTCTTGGAGATGAATCCATAGGGGATAATGGAAAGAGAGGGGTATGTCCTTGTGAGTGGAGATCATGGAGACAAAACCTTTTCTTGTGTCATTGTAAAGAGGATGTGCACCTGGCTCCAATCTAGCATGAACTTTCATTTATTTTTCTCCACTTACTTAGACTGACAAGATTAGTAAACATGTGGTTTCCTTCAGGGCAGAAACAAAAGCAACCATAAGTAAATATAAAACTTCTCAAAATGAACTGTTTTGGAATTAAAGAATGTTTTCTCAGAAAACATTATTTAATTTTGAGATTGAGGGTCCTGAAGACTTACTATAATATGTCTTCTTAAGTATAATGGAATCAATAAAAAAATTAAAGCAGAGTTGGGAAGAGACAGAGAGATTATCCAACCATGGAACCATTAAAATATATGATCCGGAAAGGGCCCCCCAGCTTGTGTGAGGTTGCCTTGTCTTCTGTGGCATCCTCACCATCCTGGTCCAGCCTCCCCCATGGTATTTTCTGATTGTAGGGGGCCTTCCAGAAATCATCCATCCTGTGGAGACTATATGATTCCACTTACATGAGGTACCTAGGATAGTCAAATTCACGGAGACAAAGTAGAAGGGAGCTAATTTTTAGTGGGGACAGAGTTTTAGATTGGGTAGATGAAAAGTTCTGGAGATAAATGATGGTACTGGTTGCACAACAATGAATATACTTAATGTCACTGAACTCTGTATACTTTAAAAATGGTTAAAATGGTAAATTTTGTGTTACGTGTATTTTACCACAATTTTAAAAATGAAGCAGGAAAAAAAAATCCATTCAATATCTGGACATTTCTGTTACATTAACTCCCTCTAGGATAAGCCCTGTTCAGGTTTTGCGCTCTGGAGCCATGAAGAATACATCTAGCCCTTTTTCCTGGGATGAAGACTTCCAGCTTGTTCCTTCCCATCAGTCTGTTCAAGGCTGACTAGCCCCAGTTCCTTTAATGGGTCATCCCATTTTGTTTTATTTTATACTTTATTTAAATCATTATCAGGGGGCACTTGGGTAGCTCGGTTTAGCATTGGCCTTCGGCTCGGGTCATGATCCTGGGGTCCTGGGATGGAGTCCAGCATCCATCTCCCTGCCCAATAGGGAGCCTGCTTCTTTTTCTCCCTCTCCCTGCTGCTTCCCCTGCTTGTGCTCTGTCTCTGCCAAATAAATAAGTAAAATCTTTAAAAAAAAAAAAAAAAAAAAAGAATCATTATCAGGATGAGGACCATACATTGTGATTGGTCGATTAGCCTTTTAAATCTCTCTTAACCTATTGGTTCTTATTCTGAATCTATCCCTCTCTCTTCCTTGCTTGCTCACTCTGCCTCCCTTTTAATTTATTTTTTGAAGAAAACTGGGTCATATGTCCTCAAGAGTGTTGGTACTTGCCCCCCCCCCCCCCCCCGCTATACAGATTGACAGTTCCTGTGTCCTCTGTATTGCCTGTGAATCTCTAATTGGATTGAGATACTTCATTTTATAAATGCATGTAATCCAATTATATAATAATCCAATCCATTCTAGATCTTTTTTTAAGAGTGGAGGGGGTAACTGTTTTACACCCCCTTCCCAGTGTTTTGTTTGGTAAACTGTACACATGCAGAAAGATTGAAAGAATAATAAAATGAACTTCCATGTAACCTTCACATAGATTTGCCAGCCTTTGACATTGTTAATACATGAACAAATACACAAGCATCTTTTGAGCTTAAGTTACAGACATCTTGACACTTTACTGCAAAATATTTCAGCACATAATTGCCGAGAACAAGGGCATTCTCTCTTATGAACTCAGTTTTGTTGACTGAAGAAATTTATGTTCTATCCGGTTTGTATATTGTCTACTATTTAGTGTGTATTTCCCTAATTATCCAAGTAAAGTTTTTTAAAGATTTATTTATCTATTTATTTGAGAGAGAGAGAGAGAGAGAGAGTGGTGTGGTGGGGGAGGCAGGCAGAGTCTCAGGGCTACTCCACATTGAGCACCAACCCTGAGATCAGGACTGGAGCGGAAACCGAGAGTTGGGTGCCTAACCCACTGCACCACCCAGGTGCCCCAGGGTAATTTTTTTTTTAAAAATCTAGAATCCATATAAGAATCATATACTGGGGGGCACCTGGGTGGCTCAGTCGGTTAAGCGTCTGCCTTCGGCTCAGGTCAAGGTCTCAGGATCCTGGGATCAAGCCCCACGTTGGGCTCCCTGCTCGGTGGGGAGTCTGCTTCTCCCTTTCCCACTTCCCGTGCTAGTGTTCCCTCTCTCTCTGTGTCTCTCTCTATCAAATAAATAAATAAAACCTTTAAAAAAAAAAAAGAATCACAGACTGGATTTAGTTTTTGGGTCGCTTAAGTTGTCTAAATTGGTTCTGCCTTTTATTGGGTCTTACTTATTTTTTCAAGAGTCCAGGCCAGTAGTTTTTCAGAATGTCCCTAAATTTGGATTTGCTTGATTGGTTCCTTACGGTTAGATTCTGGGTGAAGAATTCCAGCAAGAACCATGCATAGGCCATGCTGAGTCCTTTAATGCCATACTTGGAAGGCATATAATGTCAGTTTGTCATATCCTGGTGATAGGTTTGATCACTTGGATAAGGTGGTGTCTCCATTGTAAAGGTACCTTATCACCATTGTAACTAATAAATAATCTATAGGACAGTAGTGGTTGCTTTTAAAATAGCTTTAAAAAACATGTGATTGGTCATGGGAGAAATTGGATGGGAAAGATTATGAACGTATTAGGAAAGAGTTATTCCCACTGGTGGAAAGATAATTCTAAATGTTTGTTTTTCTGAGAGGAGAGTTGGGGGTGGAGGAGTAAATACTGAAGGCGAGAAATGGGCTTTAATGAAGACAGACCTGTGTTTGAGTCCCAGTACCGCAGTTGAACTTGGGGCAACTTTAAATAAGTTACCTCACTTACAGATCCTCAGTTTCCTTCAAAAAAAAAAGGGGGGGGGTATAGTAATAAATGTTCCTGGCAGGATTGTTGAGATAATTAAATGAGATAGTATAAAGTGGCTTCTAGCCCAGCAGCTACACTAGGACCATCATTGCTTGGGAGATGAAGAGGAGTAGTTTCCCGAACAGGTTTCAGAGTTTAAACCTATCCACCATGGGTATTAATTTTTGAGATTAGTTTGAAACAGTCATGCTGGTAAGAAAATGTGATCAACAGGTTACGTGCCTTTGTGAAATTTCAAAGAAAGTAGTTAGGAATTAGGATGTTTGGTTTCATTTGCAGACCTCTTAAATATGATTTGTCCGTGGTAGACTTGTATAGCATTGAATTGCCATTTATTTGGACCTCTTTCTGACGGCAGTCCATTTTAATCTATTAACAGGGATTATTTTCTGAAACAGTTTATATGAAGCCTGATTGAGCATAGTGAATCCTAATAATTTTGTGACCCATTTACATGCATTACTGTAAAAGTTTCATTTCTTACAAGTGACAATTTTTTTAAGTTAATTAGACTCGGCTATACTGAGGTTAGCAAAAAGTGCCTTGAATTATCAATAATTCAGCAGGGCAGACATTTCTGTATAATGCAGTGGTTTTATAGAGTATCTTGAGATAGTTATCCCTAAAATAAATGGTTGTGAGCATACATCCGCATGGTGGGGTTCACTTGAATGTAGCGTGAAGTGATAGCATCTATGCTTTCTATTATTGGACAGAGTGTGGGACATCAGTCTTTCTGGCCATGAACTACTAGCAACCTTTGTCCTTTGTGTTACCTTTAGTTAAAAACGGAAAATGAGCGTGAGTGCTGGCTGATGGCCATGTCTTTCTTACAGCTAAAAATTCATTGGGGAAAGAAAAATGGGATTGCGGATTTGGATTTGTTTCATTGCATGAATGATATGTGACATTTTGTAAATTATTTATCACCACAAGGATGGCAGCAATGGCTTGAGCATTGTTATATCAAATGAAAGTAGGAATCCCATTAGTACAAGGACTGGGTTTTAGCTAGAATCTATCAAGGGAATGTTGTCACTTTAAAACCAGATTGTTCTTTTAATTGCTATTTAAAGGAACAAAAGTGTTCCCAAGGTACTACAGTTGAGCAGTTGCAAGTAATAACTATGGATCCATAATTATGCAGTGCTGATTATCTGGCATTTAAAAAATTGTGGCTGGAGTCAGTGACCAATTTGTTGTAGCTTGTCTTTTTGGGTTTTTCTAGTACAAAGTGTTTTATACTCTGCTTTTTAACTGGGGCTACAAAACACATTTGCATAGCTACTTCAGAAAGTAAAGCCTGTGCATATTAAAAGAACAAATTAAACTGAAAATAAGGGCAAGATAATGAACACATTGTAGGATGAAATTAACAATCATATTGAACAATTTTGCAAATCCTCAGTCATAAGATGAATTCTGGTTTTTGATGACATGTTTTCACAGTGAACCAAGACATTTGTTGGAATCATTATAACCATTTGAAATAGTATCTTAGAGATGAGGGTTTCTTCTTTTAACTGGCATATGTTTCTTCCATTTATTCAGTTAACATATATCTTGAGTGCCTACTGTGTATCGGGCAATGTATTAACTAGGCATTTGGGATAGAGTAGCTGAACAAATGAGGTTTATTCTATGCTGATGTATATTTTAAAAGTTAGACCTTGCAAAATCTTGTTTTTTAATTTACATTAAAAAAACATGTATGATTATGCTAACTTTTTCTGCCCTGAATTTTTGATTCATGAGATTCAAATACAAATACGTTATAGTTACATTCAGATGGCTAGAGACAACATGTGTGAAGGCTTGGAATATGCAATAAAATTTTAATTTTCATACAGTTTTGGCTGTTCAGAATAAATGTGACCAGATCTTTAGGCAGAGTCAACTATTCATACGAATGGGAATATTAGCATTGCTGGTAGCCATGAATAACGTTGGAGACACTTTATACATTGTTAAAAGCAATTTCCTCAGTGAGAGCTAAAGAGTACTAGAGGGTTGGACAAATGTTTTGTTGTTTCTTTTATTAAAGTGGGAATGTCAGAGATTGAGGGTTTATCTCTTTTGTGTGGCATGGTATGATTTACTTTTGAAGACCTTGGTGCCAGAAAGTTCTTGTTAATGATCTTTTGAGCTTCCCAAGTGATGCTACAGAATTTTAAATTTCTTGCTTAGTTCTGACTCTTGTTATTATGTCACCTAAAACCTTAACAATATTTTAGGTCAAAAATTTAATAGATAAAATAATAGTAACCTGCACTAAAACAGTTGAGAAAGTTGAGTAAAAACAGTCTGAAATAACAACTAGATGATACTGATAAATTATAAGCTGAATAGATGAGTCCATTTATTATAGGCCTATAAATTAGAGCAATGATTGAGATTTCAAATGAATCTTTTCTTTCTTTCTTTCTTTCTTTCTTTCTTTCTTTCTTTCTTTCTTTCTTTCTTTCTTTTTTGGGGGGAATAATCTCTGTAACCAGCATGGGGCTTGAACTCATGACCTTGAAATCAAGAATCACACACTGTTCCGACTGAGCCAGCTGGGTGCCCCCAAGAGGATCTTCAATAATGTTCATTTTAGGAAGGTTATATAATCTATAAATGTCTTAGGTTTCATTGGTTTAATAAGAATTCCTTCTGAATCTTAAATACAGTATTTAGGAATACTTTAGCATCAAATAATTAAAGAGTTTTTAATCAGAAAATTTTGATTGGAATACCTTATTCAGCAGATTTTCCATTGTTAAGAAATATGTAAGAAGCTTTGACTTTAATGTTTTGTTGTTAATTTTTAAATGGAAAACTGATAGTATTTTTTCATTTTAATTTTATCATAGCCCCGTGCTGATCCCATTCCGATATGTAGCTTCTGTTTGGGGACTAAAGAATCAAATCGTGAAAAGAAACCAGAAGAACTCCTCTCTTGTGCAGATTGTGGCAGTAGTGGTAAGTTGGTATTGTTTCAAATGCGGGTATACCGTGTCTCCTCTATAGCTATATGTTATTTCTAGACCTGTCAAAACTGCATTTGTATTTTAAAGCAATTATTTGGTTATTGCATAGTTTTTAAATTTAAAAAGTAAATGTAGGTGGGGGGGGAAGTTAGGATATTAGCAGTGACAAAGATATTTTTGTTTATATAATGCTACATATTAAGCTTTGATTTCATAGCAGCACTGGTAATTCAGTTTGGAGTATTTTACATTGCAGATAAATCCAGTGTAGAGATTTCTAGGTTTTCAAGCTGAATACAAGTAGAATCACTTGTTTTCTATAACCCTCAGTCTCCATTTAAGAGGTCCTCGAGTTGGTGTATGTGGTGTTTCAGTTCATGACACCTACTGGTGAAGTGAAGTACAACCCAGCTCTGTGTGGCTCTAAATGAAAGGGACAGTGTTCTGGAAACTTCAGTGGCAGAATCAAGAAATCATCAGGCATGAAAAAGACTCAGATTGCCTAGAATAAGATAGAAAAAGAGTGGTCAAATAGGTGGTGATGTTGAACTCAAAGAATTGCTAGGTGGAGACACTGGACCATTGGCCAAATTGCAGTACTCAAAATGCTATCAAAGTACAGGTACCTCTGCCTTTTCCTCAGTCTAAGTTATTAAGACCATGCCTTAAAATGGAAAAAGGAAGTCCGATTGTGCTTACACAAAGAATTTGTCTTACCAAGCCATTCTTCCTTCTTGCTAATCATATGATAGTTGCCTATGTTTTATATACACATCCAGGTTTTATTTTTTTATTTGAAAGAGAGAGAGAGAGACACTATGAGTAGGGGGCGGGGGGCCAGGAGAGAGGAGGACAAGCAGACTCGCTGCTGAGCTGGGAGCCAGGCATGGGGCTCTGTTCTGTGACCCTGAGATCATGACCTGAGCCAAAACTGAGAATCAGATGCTTAAGCGTCTAGCCACCCAGGTGCCCCTGTATGTAGTTTTATATATGGTTATATATATGGGTATATATATATATATACACATACACACACACTCCCAGCAGACTGAGTGGTGGTGAATTGGATTTCTAAAAAATAATCTCTTAGTGTTAATCTTCAAATGTTCTTCTCTAAGCCTACTGAAACTTTTTTCCTCCCCAAGTGTTACTTTAACATAGAAAACACAGTATTTCTCTGATGATGATTATCTTGAAAAACAATAACAAACCTGCAGAATACCATAGCATACTGTTGTTTAGGAAGTCAGTATAGTAGTAGTTAAGAAAACGTTGAACTAGTTAACTATTTTGTGCCTTGATTTCCTCACTAGAAGAATTAGATAATGGTAGCACCTACCTCTTGGATTTTGTGGGAGTTCAATGAGAGAACAGAAGTAAATAGCCTAGGACAGGGTCTATGACAATTACGGTAAGTGTGCTATAAATGTCAGCCACTGTCATTATTTGGCATGTTTGATATTGTCCTTGATTGCTGCACGTAATTTCATATCTTATCATCATTTTTGACAGCTGCTTGATGGTTGGATAGAGGAAATGTTTCATTCACTGAAGAATGACAGTGTTGTGTAATGATTCTTCTTCCTCCTAGAAAGGTTTAACTGGATAAGCTCTATGTGGTTCTGTTGCTTTTAAGACCTGACTGGGAGGGAGCCTTGGAAATAAGACATTGCAAACTCTGCCTGAGAAATGTATTCTGACAGTCCTTTTGATGGGCTTTACAGATTCATTAAAATTCTTTACCTGCCCATGGTATCATGGATAGTGACAAAAGGGCATGGAAACATTATCTGTATGTTCAGTTTAATAAATTTCAACCCTACGATCTCCCTGTTTTATCCTGGTGAGGTAGTCTCTCACTCATCAGTTCTGACTCTGGAGTTATCTCTTAGGTTTTCTCACGAGGCTCACTCTGAATGAATTATTCTTTTGTTTAACTGCCTGATCACTTTAGTGGTGTGCACTGCCTGTGGTTTACCCTTTGTGATTTTTAAGGTGGTACTTTAAAAACTACCTTCACTCTTTTATTTTTTTTTTGAGTACTTATTTGTCTGGTTGCTGGGACAGATTAAAAATGCACTTAAATGTGGGAAGAAAAGTTCCCTTCATATATTTCCTTACCTCTGCTGATACACTTACTTGAGTTGATAAGGAATTTGAGATCGTTATCTGCTAGATCATAACTTCAAGGCCTCCTTCACAAGGTATAAAGGTGTAATTCTAAACAGGTACATCTTAGATTTTCTGATGTAATCAATCTCCCTTCGTCTTTCCCAGATTGAAAACCTGCCAAAGGAGAAGTTTGATCCCCTTTGTACTTGGAGGTCACTGAAATTTTTTTCCCCTAAAGTTTCTTATTTTACCAGGGTATGTAGGTGTAATGTTATGTTTTCCCTTTTAACAAATGGAGAGGAATGGACTAAGGATACTGCCTTAGAAGGCTTATATAGCTAGAGTTATTTTGTGAGCCAGTTCTCCCCTCCCACCTCCTTTCAGGTAGAAAAAGCCAGAGACTTTGGAGTCAAGGTGTGGGTCATGGCCGAAATTCAAGCCCTGGGGCATCATATCCCTTTGCTTAGAATAGAGAATAGCTAAGAGAGTTTCTCTGGACCCCACCAGGGAATCCTCAGTGTTGAGGTTCACTCAGTGTTTTCCTTCTATGTGCTATGCCAGTCTGGATCTAGCTACTTTATTTTTTTATTTTGTTTTTTAAAAGATTTTATTTGTTTGTTTGACAGACAGAGATCACAAGTAGGCAGAAAGGCAGGCAGAGAGAGAGGAAAGAAAGCTGGCTTCCTGCTGAGCAGAAAGCCTGTTGCGGGGCTCGATCCCAGGACCCTGGGATCATGACCTGAGCCAAAGGCAGAGGCTTTAACCCACTGAGCCACCCACGCACCCCTGGGTCTAGCTACTTTAGTCAAGAAAAACCTATTGTTTCTACCTCAAGGAGATGCACTGTAGACATTTAGTTCAATGAGTAGCCTTTTATATGCTGCTCTCTAAATAGATGTATAAAAATCAAATATAGTTGTTCTTTGGAGAGGTGGGTGTGGGGGCAGGTTGGGATTCTTGTAGTTACAACGTTCTGTTGTAACACTTGATAATTAGGAGGCAAAAATAATAAAATGGGCTGGCATGGCTCAATAGTACCCTCTAATAATGGTGCAAGCCCCATTGTCATGTATGTTCCAGTCCAGTTTCTGTAGTGGGAATTACAGAGTGGATGGTACCCCTAGTTGGCCTTACGGAAATAGCTACTATCTCATACTCCAAAGAGTCCATTGATTCTAGGATTGAATCGAAACTGTTTGTAATGATCAAAGGACTCCCTAATGAAAAAAGTTTAAGTGAAAGAAATGCCCAAAGCAGTGTAAAACTAGAAGAAGGAAATATAGATGGCAGCCCATAAGGAGGATCGTTCTGAAATGTGTTTCCCATATGTGCCTGTTGGTTTGCAGTCGCCTGGGCCTGAAGTACCATTTGTGTGATGTCACACTTAAACTCTGCTTAGATTTCATAGATGTGAGTAATAAATGTTTCCTTCTCCTTACATCATAAAGTAAGCCAATTAGAAATGTCTTTATTTTTAAGGTGGCTCAGTGCTGCAAATGGGCAGTATTTTCTTTAACTGTGTTTTTCTTGCTGCAAGTTCCTTTGAAAAAATAATTCAGGTTTGCAGGTAGCAAAAATACGAGGTGAGGTACAGAGTGCATGGAGCCTCAAATACGGTTTTCCACGTTTCTGTGTGCCGGCTGTATAACTGTGGTTTTTATTTATCTCTAAAATGTGAAGGCTGACGTCTGTACCCAAGCATCCGTGGGACTGTTGTGAGCATACAGTGAGATCATGATAGGAGCATCGTCAGTCACTATAGAACATTACACAGATGGGAAGGATTATTCATTCTAACCGCTAATATGAATGTGGGAATCATCAGATAGTCATATTCAGGTCTTTGGAAATGTTGGGCCTAGGAAGTGATTTTACTTGACTTTCATGGATCAGCCTACTTTGAAATTAACACTGTTATATTCTCTTTGCCTCATTAAGACCAAATTATCTTTAATTAGCTTCACATAAGTATTAGATATTATACCAAATGAAATTTTGTGTCTGCTGCTCAGATTGCTGGGTGGTTAAATCTTACTTACAGATGAGTTGTGTGCATGTGTGTTTTCAAATTAGCAAATCTAAGATAAGTGTACAGTTCAAAATTACAGCATCATTCTAAGTGGATGCTCATTGAAACCGGCGGCGAAGAGAGGCTGCTGTGATGCAGCTGGGAAGGTAAGGAAAACCAGAAGGAGCAGGCACCATGGCACCCAATACCAGTCTGCCCTCAGGACCCCTGAAGTCTCCACTGGGATTGTTTTTATGCATGTGTCAACCCACAACAAAACTGGACTGCCTTCTGCTCCCAGAGTCAGCTAGCTGCTAGGTGCGGTATGCAGATAAATAGGTATATTTAAAAAATCACTTGTTTCTTGGCCACCTCGTGGGTGGTTCCGTTGGTCTGAGCACAGTTCAGTTCTGAAGGCAGTTGTGTCTGCCTTCGGCTCAGGTCATGATCCTGAGGTCCTGGGATCGAGTCCCGAGTTGGGCTCCTTGCTCAGCAGCGAGCCTGTTTCTCCCTCTGCCTCCCGCTCCTCCTGTTTGTGCTTGCTCTAGTGCTCTCCCTCTCTCTTTCTCTCTCTCTGACAGATAAGTAAAGAAAAATAATGTAAAAAAAATG
>NW_028134138.1:0-57383 GCF_964662115.1 Mustela nivalis | reverse complement strand
GGTGGCCTAAGGCAGTGGCGGGTCCAATGTGCTGGGTGTGCAGCCAGCTGTGTCGGTGTCTTTTGGAAGGTCTGGGCTCAGGCTATTTGCGACAGAGCATCAGTGTTTAAGGTAGCCTATGCAATTGGGGTTTGCCGAGGGCCAAGCAGTTTGATCCTCATTTGGGGTTTCTGGGCAGCACCATAGACAAAGTTTTTCTCCTGGGAGGCAGGCGGAGTGCTTCATTGTGGACCCAGATTTCCCAGAAGGGAGGGTTTGTGGGCCAGGAGTGTGAGGACTAAAGTCTAGGAACACAAGCTAAAGTGAGGATTGGAGCCAAGGACAGAGTAGGCCCACTAGGCAGAGGCTGAAACAAAATCTCCTGCATCTGAAGTCAGGCTGAGGATCAGACGTTGGCTGAGGCTGGAGTATGTGTCCATGATGGCACCTTCATGAAGCGGGGGCCTCATGAGGCCAAGGAAGTTTTCCCACGCTGAGTTTGGAGGTTGCCCCAAACCACCAGGTTTCCTACTGTGGGACATTCGAGTCCTGTTGCATGGCTCCAGGACATACCATACGGAAGGACTGGAGAGCACGGTTCGAAGGATGGATCCCTGTACAGCATGCCTCGCATTCCCATTGGCCATTAGCCACAAGATATGTTTGATCTGCTGCCTCTGGGGCACGCTAACCAGGGGGCTGAGTTGAAATGGCCTCTCCTGAGGATGCGTCATAATGTGCGTTTGGGTCCATGGAAACCTTGGTATGTGCTGGTTGTTCAGTGGCCCTGCGGAACTCTCCTACCTGAAGGGTTTGATACATCCGCAGTAAGTAAGCTCCCCATGTGGAGGCGAGAGAGGTTTGGTTTGGAGCCTCAGAAAAGCCCCGTGTGCTGGTCTACGAAAACAGACCTCTGAGGACGGACACATGGAAACCAAAGCTAAGGTTCAGATTAGGGCCTGTGGGCCTGTCCATTTCAACCTTCTGTCTCTGGGGACACTGTCTGAGAGTCTAAGTGGAGATAGTTGCTCCGCTGGTGTCAGAGAGCCCCTCTTAGTCCAGGGTGGCCTACACTATTGATGGCCTCAGGGGCCTTGGAGCTTTTCCCTAACCTGTAGGGTTTTGGTCAATGGATTGGGCACAATTTCCTTGGAGAGGGCAGGCACAATCTTTCGCTGTGGCTCCAGAGGCCCTAGCCTGGCGGTTGTGTGGGTCCAGGGTGAGGGCACAGAAGTCTGAAAACACAAACTCAGCTTATGAGTGGCGCCTAGGGTATGGCAGGCCGAATGTACAGCCCGAGAGGGAGCTCCTGGGCCTCTGAAACAAGGGCGAGTGGGAGGCGTTCCTTCAGGCTTTTGTCCCTGGATGTTGTGTCCGAGATAGCCGTGGATTGGAGGTGTGGCCTCAGGGACTGTGGACGAGTATCCCTCTCTGGGGATTTGTCCCAGCTCCCAAGAGTTTGGGGTCATTTTGTGGGAAGGGTGGAAAAGTGTTGTCTGGCTCACGTGTCTCTCCAAGAAAGGGATTCCAGAGCAGAGCCCCAGGTAGGAGAGGGGCGACTGGAAAACTCAAACACTGGTGAGGATTGGGTGCATAGGGGCTTGGCAAGCCCCATATGCGGGCTCTTGGCCCAGGCCCTGACAGGCCTTTCTTTGACATGGGGCTCATGCTGAGGGTCAGAGTGTGAATTTGTGCCCAAGCAGCACTCAAGTTTGGGCGTGGCATCAGGGACCAGGAAGGTTTCTCCCACCCTGAAGGTGTGACTCCATGCCAAGAGCAAGCTTTACAGCCACGGGGAAGGAGGAGTTCTGTGTTGTGCTTGCGATACCCAGCTGTGTGGAGAATTGATATAATGTCTAGGTTCAGATATCTGAAAACCAAGGTTAGGAAGAGGTGACGGCATAAGACCATGGCGTGTCCAAAGTGCTGGGTGTGCAGCCAGCTGTCTCCTTGTCTGTCTGGACGTCTGGCTTCAGGCTGTGTCAGACAGAGCATGAGTGCCCAGAGCAGCCTATCCAGTTCGGGTACCGTCGAGGCCCGAGCAAGTTGATCCTCATCTGGGTTTTCTGGAGAGAGCCCCACAGGGAAACGTTTTTCTACCCTTGGGCAGACCCTGGGCTGGGTTGTGGTTCTGGAGTTCCTAGTCCGGAGGGCTTGTTTGCCAGGAGTGTGAGGAAGGAAGTCTGAAAACACAAGCTAGCGTGAAGTTTGGGACCGATGGCACGGCAGGCCCACTCTGAGAGGCTGAATCGAGATCTCCTGCACTGAGGTCATGTCAACTCTGAGACGTGCCTCAGGCTAGAGTTTTTGTCCAGCATGGCCTCTTCCTGAATGGTGTGGGGGCCTCATGAGGCCAGGAAGGTTTGCCTACGATGGGATTTGTGAACTACTCCAAACCTCAAGGTTTCCTTCTGCACGAAAGTCGAGTGCTATTGGATGGTTCCAAGAGGCCCCATACGGAAAGACTCGAGAGCAGGTGTCTAAGCATGGATGCCTGGGAACGCCACCTCATATTCCCACTCTTTATTCAGGACAAGGCAGGCTCAATCTGCGGGCTCCTGGGTGAGCTACCCAGAGGGGAGAGTTGAAATGGACTCTCCTGAAGATGAGTCCTACTGTGGCTTGGTGGCCTGGGAGACCTTGGAATGTGGAGGTGGCTCAGGGACTCTGCAGGATTCTCCAACCTGAGGTGTTTGACACGGCTCCAACAAGGAAGCTTCCCATGTGGAGACGAGAGAAGTTCTGTTCAGTGCCTCAGGAAAGCCCCATATCCTGTTCTTCGAACCAAAGCCTCTGAGGAGTGACACCTGGAAAACAAAGCAAGAGTTGAGATTAGGGCCTAAGGGCCTGTCGGGCTCAACCTTCTATCTCTGTTGACATCTGTGTGCATGCCTTCATGGAGGTAGCAGCTCAGCTTGTGTCCGAAGGCCCCTGTGTGTGCAGGGAGGCTCCCGGTAATGGTATGTCCTCGGGGGCCTTGAGGTTTCTCATATTCTGGAGGTGTGTGGCCAAAGGAATGGACAGAGTTTCCC
Source organism: Mustela nivalis (assembly GCF_964662115.1). Classification (NCBI taxonomy): domain Eukaryota; kingdom Metazoa; phylum Chordata; class Mammalia; order Carnivora; family Mustelidae; genus Mustela; species Mustela nivalis. Next base: position 54,372 of record NW_028134138.1, on the reverse strand, counting down.
AGGAGAGAGCAGGCATGGTCCTGTGGTATGGCTCCAGAGGACCCAGCCTAGAGGCTGTGTTTGCCAGGGCTGTGGGGACAGATGTCTGAAAAAGCAAACTTGGCTCAGGTAGGGGCCAAGGAAATGGTAGGCCTGATCTCCAGTCCGAGAGGGGAGATCCTCTGGATATCAAAGGAGGGCAAGTGGGAGGCAGTCGCTCAGGCTTTTGTCTCTGGGTGTTGCGTTCACAGTGGCCGTTCAGGGTAGGGGATGCTTCAGGGACCGAGGAAGAGCCTTCCTCTCGGGGGATTGTCCAAGCTCCCAAGTGTTTGGGTTCATTCTGTGGGAAGGGAAGAGTACTGTTTTCTGCCACAGGGGACCCCCCAGAAGAGGGACTCTAGAGCACAGCAGTGGGTTCCCTCAACTGGAATACACACCATCTAGTTAGTCCTGCGTGCCTATGGGCATGGCAAGCCACATATGCGGGCTCTTGGTCCAATCACTGAGAGGCGTTACTTGAATAAGGTACTCACGCTGAGGGTCACAATGTGTGTTTGTGCCCAAGGCGGCCCTCACACATGGGCGTGGCCTCATGGGCCATGCCGTTTTCTCCTACACTGAAGGTTTGACTCACTGCCAGCAGCAAGGTTTCTTGCCATGGGGAAGGAGGGGTTCTGACTTGTGCATCAGGTTCCCCCCTGTGCAGGGATTGGAGATAAGGTCTAGGTTCTGATGACTGAAAACCCAGGTTGGGAATGGATGGTGGCCTAAGGCAGTGGCGGGTCCAATGTGCTGGGTGTGCAGCCAGCTGTGTCGGTGTCTGTTGGAAGGTCTGGGCTCAGGCTATTTGCGACAGAGCATCAGTGTTTAAGGTAGCCTATGCAATTGGGGTGTTGCCGAGGGCCAAGCAGTTTGATCCTCATTTGGGGTTTCTGGGCAGCACCATAGACAAAGTTTTTCTCCTGGGAGGCAGGCGGAGTGCTTCATTGTGGCCCGAGAATTCCCAGTAGGGAGGGTTTGCGGGCCAGGAGTGTGAGGACGGAAGTCTAGGAACACAAGCTAAAGTGAGGATTGGAGCCAAGGGCAGAGCAGGCCCACTAGGCAGAGGCTGAATCAAAATCTCCTGCATCTGAAGTCAGGCTGAGGATCAGACGTTGGCTGAGGCTGGAGTATGTGTCCATGATGGCCCCTTCATGAATCGGGGGCCTCATGAGGCCAAGGAAGTTTTTCCACGCTGAGTTTGGAGGTTGCCCCAAACCACCAGGTTTCCTTCTGTGGGACATTCGAGTCCTGTTGCATGGCTCCAGGACATACCATACGGAAGGACTGGAGAGAACGGTTCGAAGGATGGATCCCTGTACAGCATGCCTCGCATTCCCATTGGCCATTAGCCACAAGATATGTTTGATCTGCTGCCTCTGGGGCACGCTAACCAGGGATCTGAGTTGAAATGGCCTCTCCTGAGGATGCGTCATAATGTGCGTTTGGGTCCATGGAAACCTTGGAATGTGCTGGTTGTTCAGTGGCCCTGCGGAACTCTCCTACCTGAAGGGTTTGATACATCCGCAGTAAGTAAGCTCCCCATGTGGAGGCGAGAGAGGTTTGGTTTGGAGCCTCAGAAAAGCCCCGTGTGCTGGTCTACGAAAACAGACCTCTGAGGACGGACACATGGAAACCAAAGCTAAGGTTCAGATTAGGGCCTGGGGGCGTGTCCATTTCAACCTTCTGTCTCTGGGGACACTGTCTGAGAGTCTAAGTGGAGATAGTTGCTCCGCTGGTGTCAGAAAGCCCCTCTTAGTCCAGGGTGGCCTACACTATTGATGGCCTCAGGGGCCTTGGAGCTTTTCCCTAACCTGTAGGGTTGTGGTCAATGGATTGGGCACAATTTCCTTGGAGAGGGCAGGCACAATCTTTCGCTGTGGCTCCAGAGGCCCTAGCCTGGCGGTTGTGTGGGTCCAGGCTGAGGGCACAGAAGTCTGAAAACACAAACTCAGCTTATGAGTGGCGCCTAGGGTATGGCAGGCCGGATGTACAGCCCGAGATGGAGCTCCTGGGCCTCTGAAACAAGGGCGAGTGGGAGGCGTTCCTTCAGGCTTTTGTCTCTGGATGTTGTGTCCGAGATAGCCGTGGATTGGAGGGGTGGCCTCAGGGACTGTGGACGATTATCCCTCTCTGGGGATTTGTCCCAGCTCCCAAGAGTTTGAGGTCATTTTGTGGGAAGGGTGGAAAAGTGTTGTCTGGCTCACGTGTCTCTCCAAGAAAGGGATTCCAGAGCAGAGCCCCAGGTACGGGCGGGGCGACTGGAAAACTCAAACACTGGTGAGGATTGGGTGCATAGGGGCTTCGCAAGCCCCATATGCGGGCTCTTGGCCCAGGCCCTGACAGGCCTTTCTTTGACATGGGGCTCATGCTGAGGGTCAGAGTGTGAATTTGTGCCCAAGCAGCACTCAAGTTTGGGCGTGGCATCAGGGACCAGGAAGGTTTCTCCCACCCTGAAGGTGTGACTCCATACCAAGAGCAAGCTTTACAACCACGGGGAAGGAGGAGTTCTGTGTTGTGCTTGCGATACCCAGCTGTGTGGAGAATTGATATAATGTCTAGAATCAGATATCTGAAAACCAAGGTTAGGAAGAGGTGACGGCATAAGACCATGGCGTGTCCGAAGTGCTGGGTGTGCGGCCAGCTGTCTCCTTGTCTGTCTGGACGTCTGGCTTCAGGCTGTGTCAGACAGAGCATGAGTGCCCAGAGCAGCCTATCCAGTTCGGGTACCGTCGAGGCCCGAGCAGGTTGATCCTCATCTGGGTTCTCTGGAGAGAGCCCCACAGGGAAACGTTTTTCTTCCCTTGGGCAGACCCTGGGCTGGGTTGTGGTTCTGGAGTTCCTAGTCCGGAGGGCTTGTTTGCCAGGAGTGTGAGGAAGGAAGTCTGAAAACACAAGCTAGCGTGAAGTTTGGGACCGATGGCACGGCAGGCCCACTCTGAGAGGCTGAATCGAGATCTCCTGCACTGAGGTCATTTCAACTCTGAGACGTGCCTCAGGCTAGAGTTTTTGTCCAGCATGGCCTCTTCCTGAATGGTGTGGGGGCCTCATGAGGCCAGGAAGGATTGCCTACGATGAAATTTGTGAACTACTCCAAACCTCAAGGTTTCCTTCTGCACGAAAGTCGAGTGCTATTGGATGGTTCCAAGAGGCCCCATACGGAAAGACTCGAGAGCAGGTGTCTAAGCATGGATGCCTGGGAACGCCACCTCATATTCTCACTCTTTAGTCAGGACAAGGCAGGCTCAATCTGCGGGCTCCTGGGTGAGCTACCCAGAGGGGAGAGTTGAAATGGACTCTCCTGAAGATGAGTCCTACTGTGGCTTGGTGGCCTGGGAGACCTTGGAATGTGGAGGTGGCTCAGGGACTCTGCAGGATTCTCCAACCTGAGGTGTTTGACACGGCTCCAACAAGGAAGCTTCCCATGTGGAGACGAGAGAAGTTCTGTTCAGTGCCTCAGGAAAGCCCCATATCCTGTTCTTCGAACCAAAGCCTCTGAGGAGTGACACCTGGAAAACAAAGCAAGAGTTGAGATTAGGGCCTAAGGGCCTGTCCGGCTCAACCTTCTATCTCTGTTGACATCTGTGTGCATGCCTTCATGGAGGTAGCAGCTCAGCTTGTGTCTGAGGCCCCTGTGTGTGCAGGGAGGCTCCCGGTAATGGTATGTCCTCGGGGGCCTTGAGGTTTCTCATATTCTGGAGGTGTGTGGCCAAAGGAATGGACAGAGTTTCCCAGGAGAGAGCAGGCATGGTCCTGTGGTATGGCTCCAGAGGACCCAGCCTAGAGGCTGTGTTTGCCAGGGCTGTGGGGACAGATGTCTGAAAAAGCAAACTTGGCTCAGGTAGGGGCCAAGGAAATGGTAGGCCTGATCTCCAGTCCGAGAGGGGAGATCCTCTAGATATCAAAGGAGGGCAAGTGGGAGGCAGTCGCTCAGGCTTTTGTCTCTGGGTGTTGCGTTCACAGTGGCCGTTCAGGGTAGGGGTTGCTTCAGGGACCGAGGAAGAGCCTTCCTCTCGGGGGATTGTCCAAGCTCCCAAGTGTTTGGGTTCATTCTGTGGGAAGGGAAGAGTACTGTTTTCTGCCACAGGGGACCCCCCAGAAGAGGGACTCTAGAGCACAGCAGTGGGTTCCCTCAACTGGAATACACACCATCTAGTTAGTCCTGCGTGCCTATGGGCATGGCAAGCCACATATGCGGGCTCTTGGTCCAATCACTGAGAGGCGTTACTTGAATAAGGTACTCACGCTGAGGGTCACAATGTGTGTTTGTGCCCAAGGCGGCCCTCACACATGGGCGTGGCCTCATGGGCCATGCCGTTTTCTCCTACACTGAAGGTTTGACTCACTGCCAGCAGCAAGGTTTCTTGCCATGGGGAAGGAGGGGTTCTGACTTGTGCATCAGGTTCCCCCCTGTGCAGGGATTGGAGATAAGGTCTAGGTTCTGATGACTGAAAACCCAGGTTGGGAATGGATGGTGGCCTAAGGCAGTGGCGGGTCCAATGTGCTGGGTGTGCAGCCAGATGTGTCGGTGTCTGTTGGAAGGTCTGGGCTCAGGCTATTTGCGACAGAGCATCAGTGTTTAAGGTAGCCTATGCAATTGGGGTGTTGCCGAGGGCCAAGCAGTTTGATCCTCATTTGGGGTTTCTGGTCAGCACCATAGACAAAGTTTTTCTCCTGGGAGGCAGGCGGAGTGCTTCATTGTGGCCCCAGAATTCCCAGTAGGGAGGGTTTGCGGGCCAGGAGTGTGAGGACGGAAGTCTAGGAACACAAGCTAAAGTGAGGATTGGAGCCAAGGGCAGAGCAGGCCCACTAGGCAGAGGCTGAATCAAAATCTCCTGCATCTGAAGTCAGGCTGAGGATCAGATGTTTGCTGAGGCTGGAGTATGTGTCCATGATGGCCCCTTCATGAAGCGGGGGCCTCATGAGGCCAAGGAAGTTTTCCCACGCTGAGTTTGGAGGTTGCCCCAAACCACCAGGTTTCCTTCTGTGGGACATTCGAGTCCTGTTGCATGGCTCCAGGACATACCATACAGAAGGACTGGAGAGCACGGTTCGAAGGATGGATCCCTGTACAGCATGCCTCGCATTCCCATTGGCCATTAGCCACAAGATATGTTTGATCTGCTGCCTCTGGGGCACGCTAACCAGAGAGCTGAGTTGAAATGGCCTCTCCTGAGGTTGCGGCATAATGTGCGTTTGGGTCCATGGAAACCTTGGAATGTGCTGGTTGTTCAGTGGCCCTGCGGAACTCTCCTACCTAAGGGTTTGATACATCCGCAGTAAGTAAGCTCCCCATGTGGAGGCGAGAGAGGTTTGGTTTGGAGCCTCAGAAAAGCCCCGTGTGCTGGTCTACGAAAACAGACCTCTGAGGACGGACACATGGAAACCAAAGCTAAGGTTCAGATTAGGGCCTGGGGGCCTGTCCATTTCAACCTTCTGTCTCTGGGGACACTGTCTGAGAGTCTAAGTGGAGATAGTTGCTCCGCTGGTGTCAGAGTGCCCCTCTTAGTCCAGGGTGGCCTACACTATTGATGGCCTCAGGGGCCTTGGAGCTTTTCCCTAACCTGTAGGGTTGTGGTCAATGGATTGGGCACAATTTCCTTGGAGAGGGCAGGCACAATCTTTCGCTGTGGCTCCAGAGGCCCTAGCCTGGCGGTTGTGTGGGTCCAGGCTGAGGGCACAGAAGTCTGAAAACACAAACTCAGCTTATGAGTGGCGCCTAGGGTATGGCAGGCTGGATGTACAGCCCGAGAGGGAGCTCCTGGGCCTCTGAAACAAGGGCGAGTGGGAGGCGTTCCTTCAGGCTTTTGTCTCTGGATGTTGTGTCCGAGATAGCCGTGGATTGGAGGGGTGGCCTCAGGGACTGTGGACGAGTATCCCTCTCTGGGGATTTGTCCCAGCTCCCAAGAGTTTGGGGTCATTTTGTGGGAAGGGTGGAAAAGTGTTGTCTGGCTCACGTGTCTCTCCAAGAAAGGGATTCCAGAGCAGAGCCCCAGGTACGGGCGGGGCGACTGGAATAATCAAACACTGGTGAGGATTGGGTGCATAGCGGCTTGGCAAGCCGCATATGCGGGCTCTTGGCCCAGGCCCTGACAGGCCTTTCTTTGACATGGGGCTCATGCTGAGGGTCAGAGTGTGAATTTGTGCCCAAGCAGCACTCAAGTTTGGGCGTGGCATCAGGGACCAGGAAGGTTTCTCCCACCCTGAAGGTGTGACTCCATGCCAAGAGCAAGCTTTACAGCCACGGGGAAGGAGGAGTTCTGTGTTGTGCTTGCGATACCCAGCTGTGTGGAGAATTGATATAATGTCTAGGTTCAGATATCTGAAAACCAAGGTTAGGATGAGGTGACGGCATAAGACTATGGCGTGTCCAAAGTGCTGGGTGTGCGGCCAGCTGTCTCCTTGTCTGTCTGGACGTCTGGCTTCAGGCTGTGTCAGACAGAGCATGAGTGCCCAGAGCAGCCTATCCAATTCGGGTACCGTCGAGGCCCGAGCAGGTTGATCCTCATCTGGGTTTTCTGGAGAGAGCCCCACAGGGAAACGTTTTTCTTCCCTTGGGCAGACCCTGGGCTGGGTTGTTGTACTGGAGTTTCTAGTCCGGAGGGCTTGTTTGCCAGGAGTGTGAGGAAGGAAGTCTGAATACACAAGCTAGCGTGAGGTTTGGGACCGATGGCACGGCAGGCCCACTCTGAGAGGCTGAATCGAGATCTCCTGCACTGAGGTCATGTCAACTCTGAGACGTGCCTCAGGCTAGAGTTTTTGTCCAGCATGGCCTCTTCCTGAATGGTGTGGGGGCCTCATGAGGCCAGGAAGGTTTGCCTACGATGGGATTTGTGAACTACTCCAAACCTCAAGGTTTCCTTCTGCACGAAAGTCGAGTGCTATTGGATGGTTCCAGGAGGCCCCATACGGAAAGACTCGAGAGCAGGTGTCTAAGCATGGATGCCTGGGAACGCCACCTCATATTCCCACTCTTTAGTCAGGACAAGGCAGGCTCAATCTGCGGGCTCCTGGGTGAGCTACCCAGAGGGGAGAGTTGAAATGGACTCTCCTGAAGATGAGTCCTACTGTGGCTTGGTGGCCTGGGAGACCTTGGAATGTGGAGGTGGCTCAGGGACTCTGCAGGATTCTCCAACCTGAGGTGTTAGACACGGCTCCAACAAGGAAGCTTCCCATGTGGAGACGAGAGAAGTTCTGTTCAGTGCCTCAGGAAAGCCCCATATGCTGTTCTTCGAACCAAAGCCTCTGAGGAGTGACACCTGGAAAACAAAGCAAGAGTTGAGATTAGGGCCTAAGGGCCTGTCGGGCTCAAACTTCTATCTCTGTTGACATCTGTGTGCATGCCTTCATGGAGGTAGCAGCTCCGCTTGTGTCCGAAGGCCCCTGTGTGTGCAGGGAGGCTCCCGGTAATGGTATGTCCTCGGGGGCCTTGAGGTTTCTCATATTCTGGAGGTGTGTGGCCAAAGGAATGGACAGAGTTTCCCAGGAGAGAGCAGGCATGGTCCTGTGGTATGGCTCCAGAGGACCCAGCCTAGAGGCTGTGTTTGCCAGGGCTGTGGGGACAGATGTCTGAAAAAGCAAACTTGGCTCAGGTAGGGGCCAAGGTAATGGCAGGCCTGATCTCCAGTCCGAGAGGGGAGATCCTCTGGATATCAAAGGAGGGCAAGTGGGAGGCAGTCGATCAGGCTTTTGTCTCTGGGTGTTGCGTTCACAGTGGCCGTTCAGGGTAGGGGTTGCTTGAGGGGCCGAGGAAGAGCCTTCCTCTCGGGGGATTGTCCAAGCTCCCAAGTGTTTGGGTTCATTCTGTGGGAAGGGAAGAGTACTGTTTTCTGCCACAGGGGACCCCCCAGGAGAGGGACTCTAGAGCACAGCAGTGGGTTCCCTCAACTGGAATACACACCATCTACTTAGTCCTGCGTGCCTATGGCCATGGCAAGCCACATATGCGGGCTCTTGGTCCAATCACTGAGAGGCGTTACTTGAATAAGGTACTCACGCTGAGGGTCACAATGTGTGTTTGTGCCCAAGGCGGCCCTCACACATGGGCGTGGCCTCATGGGCCATGCCGTTTTCTCCTACACTGAAGGTTTGACTCACTGCCAGCAGCAAGGTTTCTTGCCATGGGGAAGGAGGGGTTCTGACTTGTGCATCAGGTTCCCCCCTGTGCAGGGATTGGAGATAAGGTCTAGGTTCTGATGACTGAAAACCCAGGTTGGGAATGGATGGTGGCCTAAGGCAGTGGCGGGTCCAATGTGCTGGGTGTGCAGCCAGCTGTGTCGGTGTCTGTTGGAAGGTCTGGGCTCAGGCTATTTGCGACAGAGCATCAGTGTTTAAGGTAGCCTATGCAATTGGGGTGTTGCCGAGGGCCAAGCAGTTTGATCCTCATTTGGGGTTTCTGGGCAGCACCATAGACAAAGTTTTTCTCCTGGGAGGCAGGCGGAGTGCTTCATTGTGGCCCGAGAATTCCCAGTAGGGAGGGTTTGCGGGCCAGGAGTGTGAGGACGGAAGTCTAGGAACACAAGCTAAAGTGAGGATTGGAGCCAAGGGCAGAGCAGGCCCACTAGGCAGAGGCTGAATCAAAATCTCCTGCATCTGAAGTCAGGCTGAGGATCAGACGTTGGCTGAGGCTGGAGTATGTGTCCATGATGGCCCCTTCATGAATCGGGGGCCTCATGAGGCCAAGGAAGTTTTTCCACGCTGAGTTTGGAGGTTGCCCCAAACCACCAGGTTTCCTTCTGTGGGACATTCGAGTCCTGTTGCATGGCTCCAGGACATACCATACGGAAGGACTGGAGAGAACGGTTCGAAGGATGGATCCCTGTACAGCATGCCTCGCATTCCCATTGGCCATTAGCCACAAGATATGTTTGATCTGCTGCCTCTGGGGCACGCTAACCAGGGATCTGAGTTGAAATGGCCTCTCCTGAGGATGCGTCATAATGTGCGTTTGGGTCCATGGAAACCTTGGAATGTGCTGGTTGTTCAGTGGCCCTGCGGAACTCTCCTACCTGAAGGGTTTGATACATCCGCAGTAAGTAAGCTCCCCATGTGGAGGCGAGAGAGGTTTGGTTTGGAGCCTCAGAAAAGCCCCGTGTGCTGGTCTACGAAAACAGACCTCTGAGGACGGACACATGGAAACCAAAGCTAAGGTTCAGATTAGGGCCTGGGGGCGTGTCCATTTCAACCTTCTGTCTCTGGGGACACTGTCTGAGAGTCTAAGTGGAGATAGTTGCTCCGCTGGTGTCAGAAAGCCCCTCTTAGTCCAGGGTGGCCTACACTATTGATGGCCTCAGGGGCCTTGGAGCTTTTCCCTAACCTGTAGGGTTGTGGTCAATGGATTGGGCACAATTTCCTTGGAGAGGGCAGGCACAATCTTTCGCTGTGGCTCCAGAGGCCCTAGCCTGGCGGTTGTGTGGGTCCAGGCTGAGGGCACAGAAGTCTGAAAACACAAACTCAGCTTATGAGTGGCGCCTAGGGTATGGCAGGCCGGATGTACAGCCCGAGATGGAGCTCCTGGGCCTCTGAAACAAGGGCGAGTGGGAGGCGTTCCTTCAGGCTTTTGTCTCTGGATGTTGTGTCCGAGATAGCCGTGGATTGGAGGGGTGGCCTCAGGGACTGTGGACGATTATCCCTCTCTGGGGATTTGTCCCAGCTCCCAAGAGTTTGAGGTCATTTTGTGGGAAGGGTGGAAAAGTGTTGTCTGGCTCACGTGTCTCTCCAAGAAAGGGATTCCAGAGCAGAGCCCCAGGTACGGGCGGGGCGACTGGAAAACTCAAACACTGGTGAGGATTGGGTGCATAGGGGCTTGGCAAGCCCCATATGCGGGCTCTTGGCCCAGGCCCTGACAGGCCTTTCTTTGACATGGGGCTCATGCTGAGGGTCAGAGTGTGAATTTGTGCCCAAGCAGCACTCAAGTTTGGGCGTGGCATCAGGGACCAGGAAGGTTTCTCCCACCCTGAAGGTGTGACTCCATACCAAGAGCAAGCTTTACAACCACGGGGAAGGAGGAGTTCTGTGTTGTGCTTGCGATACCCAGCTGTGTGGAGAATTGATATAATGTCTAGAATCAGATATCTGAAAACCAAGGTTAGGAAGAGGTGACGGCATAAGACCATGGCGTGTCCGAAGTGCTGGGTGTGCGGCCAGCTGTCTCCTTGTCTGTCTGGACGTCTGGCTTCAGGCTGTGTCAGACAGAGCATGAGTGCCCAGAGCAGCCTATCCAGTTCGGGTACCGTCGAGGCCCGAGCAGGTTGATCCTCATCTGGGTTCTCTGGAGAGAGCCCCACAGGGAAACGTTTTTCTTCCCTTGGGCAGACCCTGGGCTGGGTTGTGGTTCTGGAGTTCCTAGTCCGGAGTGCTTGTTTGCCAGGAGTGTGAGGAAGGAAGTCTGAAAACACAAGCTAGCGTGAAGTTTGGGACCGATGGCACGGCAGGCCCACTCTGAGAGGCTGAATCGAGATCTCCTGCACTGAGGTCATTTCAACTCTGAGACGTGCCTCAGGCTAGAGTTTTTGTCCAGCATGGCCTCTTCCTGAATGGTGTGGGGGCCTCATGAGGCCAGGAAGGATTGCCTACGATGAAATTTGTGAACTACTCCAAACCTCAAGGTTTCCTTCTGCACGAAAGTCGAGTGCTATTGGATGGTTCCAAGAGGCCCCATACGGAAAGACTCGAGAGCAGGTGTCTAAGCATGGATGCCTGGGAACGCCACCTCATATTCTCACTCTTTAGTCAGGACAAGGCAGGCTCAATCTGCGGGCTCCTGGGTGAGCTACCCAGAGGGGAGAGTTGAAATGGACTCTCCTGAAGATGAGTCCTACTGTGGCTTGGTGGCCTGGGAGACCTTGGAATGTGGAGGTGGCTCAGGGACTCTGCAGGATTCTCCAACCTGAGGTGTTTGACACGGCTCCAACAAGGAAGCTTCCCATGTGGAGACGAGAGAAGTTCTGTTCAGTGCCTCAGGAAAGCCCCATATCCTGTTCTTCGAACCAAAGCCTCTGAGGAGTGACACCTGGAAAACAAAGCAAGAGTTGAGATTAGGGCCTAAGGGCCTGTCCGGCTCAACCTTCTATCTCTGTTGACATCTGTGTGCATGCCTTCATGGAGGTAGCAGCTCAGCTTGTGTCTGAGGCCCCTGTGTGTGCAGGGAGGCTCCCGGTAATGGTATGTCCTCGGGGGCCTTGAGGTTTCTCATATTCTGGAGGTGTGTGGCCAAAGGAATGGACAGAGTTTCCCAGGAGAGAGCAGGCATGGTCCTGTGGTATGGCTCCAGAGGACCCAGCCTAGAGGCTGTGTTTGCCAGGGCTGTGGGGACAGATGTCTGAAAAAGCAAACTTGGCTCAGGTAGGGGCCAAGGAAATGGTAGGCCTGATCTCCAGTCCGAGAGGGGAGATCCTCTAGATATCAAAGGAGGGCAAGTGGGAGGCAGTCGCTCAGGCTTTTGTCTCTGGGTGTTGCGTTCACAGTGGCCGTTCAGGGTAGGGGTTGCTTCAGGGACCGAGGAAGAGCCTTCCTCTCGGGGGATTGTCCAAGCTCCCAAGTGTTTGGGTTCATTCTGTGGGAAGGGAAGAGTACTGTTTTCTGCCACAGGGGACCCCCCAGAAGAGGGACTCTAGAGCACAGCAGTGGGTTCCCTCAACTGGAATACACACCATCTAGTTAGTCCTGCGTGCCTATGGGCATGGCAAGCCACATATGCGGGCTCTTGGTCCAATCACTGAGAGGCGTTACTTGAATAAGGTACTCACGCTGAGGGTCACAATGTGTGTTTGTGCCCAAGGCGGCCCTCACACATGGGCGTGGCCTCATGGGCCATGCCGTTTTCTCCTACACTGAAGGTTTGACTCACTGCCAGCAGCAAGGTTTCTTGCCATGGGGAAGGAGGGGTTCTGACTTGTGCATCAGGTTCCCCCCTGTGCAGGGATTGGAGATAAGGTCTAGGTTCTGATGACTGAAAACCCAGGTTGGGAATGGATGGTGGCCTAAGGCAGTGGCGGGTCCAATGTGCTGGGTGTGCAGCCAGATGTGTCGGTGTCTGTTGGAAGGTCTGGGCTCAGGCTATTTGCGACAGAGCATCAGTGTTTAAGGTAGCCTATGCAATTGGGGTGTTGCCGAGGGCCAAGCAGTTTGATCCTCATTTGGGGTTTCTGGTCAGCACCATAGACAAAGTTTTTCTCCTGGGAGGCAGGCGGAGTGCTTCATTGTGGCCCCAGAATTCCCAGTAGGGAGGGTTTGCGGGCCAGGAGTGTGAGGACGGAAGTCTAGGAACACAAGCTAAAGTGAGGATTGGAGCCAAGGGCAGAGCAGGCCCACTAGGCAGAGGCTGAATCAAAATCTCCTGCATCTGAAGTCAGGCTGAGGATCAGATGTTTGCTGAGGCTGGAGTATGTGTCCATGATGGCCCCTTCATGAAGCGGGGGCCTCATGAGGCCAAGGAAGTTTTCCCACGCTGAGTTTGGAGGTTGCCCCAAACCACCAGGTTTCCTTCTGTGGGACATTCGAGTCCTGTTGCATGGCTCCAGGACATACCATACAGAAGGACTGGAGAGCACGGTTCGAAGGATGGATCCCTGTACAGCATGCCTCGCATTCCCATTGGCCATTAGCCACAAGATATGTTTGATCTGCTGCCTCTGGGGCACGCTAACCAGAGAGCTGAGTTGAAATGGCCTCTCCTGAGGTTGCGGCATAATGTGCGTTTGGGTCCATGGAAACCTTGGAATGTGCTGGTTGTTCAGTGGCCCTGCGGAACTCTCCTACCTGAAGGGTTTGATACATCCGCAGTAAGTAAGCTCCCCATGTGGAGGCGAGAGAGGTTTGGTTTGGAGCCTCAGAAAAGCCCCGTGTGCTGGTCTACGAAAACAGACCTCTGAGGACGGACACATGGAAACCAAAGCTAAGGTTCAGATTAGGGCCTGGGGGCCTGTCCATTTCAACCTTCTGTCTCTGGGGACACTGTCTGAGAGTCTAAGTGGAGATAGTTGCTCCGCTGGTGTCAGAGTGCCCCTCTTAGTCCAGGGTGGCCTACACTATTGATGGCCTCAGGGGCCTTGGAGCTTTTCCCTAACCTGTAGGGTTGTGGTCAATGGATTGGGCACAATTTCCTTGGAGAGGGCAGGCACAATCTTTCGCTGTGGCTCCAGAGGCCCTAGCCTGGCGGTTGTGTGGGTCCAGGCTGAGGGCACAGAAGTCTGAAAACACAAACTCAGCTTATGAGTGGCGCCTAGGGTATGGCAGGCTGGATGTACAGCCCGAGAGGGAGCTCCTGGGCCTCTGAAACAAGGGCGAGTGGGAGGCGTTCCTTCAGGCTTTTGTCTCTGGATGTTGTGTCCGAGATAGCCGTGGATTGGAGGGGTGGCCTCAGGGACTGTGGACGAGTATCCCTCTCTGGGGATTTGTCCCAGCTCCCAAGAGTTTGGGGTCATTTTGTGGGAAGGGTGGAAATGTGTTGTCTGGCTCACGTGTCTCTCCAAGAAAGGGATTCCAGAGCAGAGCCCCAGGTACGGGCGGGGCGACTGGAATAATCAAACACTGGTGAGGATTGGGTGCATAGCGGCTTGGCAAGCCGCATATGCGGGCTCTTGGCCCAGGCCCTGACAGGCCTTTCTTTGACATGGGGCTCATGCTGAGGGTCAGAGTGTGAATTTGTGCCCAAGCAGCACTCAAGTTTGGGCGTGGCATCAGGGACCAGGAAGGTTTCTCCCACCCTGAAGGTGTGACTCCATGCCAAGAGCAAGCTTTACAGCCACGGGGAAGGAGGAGTTCTGTGTTGTGCTTGCGATACCCAGCTGTGTGGAGAATTGATATAATGTCTAGGTTCAGATATCTGAAAACCAAGGTTAGGATGAGGTGACGGCATAAGACTATGGCGTGTCCAAAGTGCTGGGTGTGCGGCCAGCTGTCTCCTTGTCTGTCTGGACGTCTGGCTTCAGGCTGTGTCAGACAGAGCATGAGTGCCCAGAGCAGCCTATCCAATTCGGGTACCGTCGAGGCCCGAGCAGGTTGATCCTCATCTGGGTTTTCTGGAGAGAGCCCCACAGGGAAACGTTTTTCTTCCCTTGGGCAGACCCTGGGCTGGGTTGTTGTACTGGAGTTTCTAGTCCGGAGGGCTTGTTTGCCAGGAGTGTGAGGAAGGAAGTCTGAATACACAAGCTAGCGTGAGGTTTGGGACCGATGGCACGGCAGGCCCATTCTGAGAGGCTGAATCGAGATCTCCTGCACTGAGGTCATGTCAACTCTGAGACGTGCCTCAGGCTAGAGTTTTTGTCCAGCATGGCCTCTTCCTGAATGGTGTGGGGGCCTCATGAGGCCAGGAAGGTTTGCCTACGATGGGATTTGTGAACTACTCCAAACCTCAAGGTTTCCTTCTGCACGAAAGTCGAGTGCTATTGGATGGTTCCAGGAGGCCCCATACGGAAAGACTCGAGAGCAGGTGTCTAAGCATGGATGCCTGGGAACGCCACCTCATATTCCCACTCTTTAGTCAGGACAAGGCAGGCTCAATCTGCGGGCTCCTGGGTGAGCTACCCAGAGGGGAGAGTTGAAATGGACTCTCCTGAAGATGAGTCCTACTGTGGCTTGGTGGCCTGGGAGACCTTGGAATGTGGAGGTGGCTCAGGGACTCTGCAGGATTCTCCAACCTGAGGTGTTAGACACGGCTCCAACAAGGAAGCTTCCCATGTGGAGACGAGAGAAGTTCTGTTCAGTGCCTCAGGAAAGCCCCATATGCTGTTCTTCGAACCAAAGCCTCTGAGGAGTGACACCTGGAAAACAAAGCAAGAGTTGAGATTAGGGCCTAAGGGCCTGTCGGGCTCAAACTTCTATCTCTGTTGACATCTGTGTGCATGCCTTCATGGAGGTAGCAGCTCCGCTTGTGTCCGAAGGCCCCTGTGTGTGCAGGGAGGCTCCCGGTAATGGTATGTCCTCGGGGGCCTTGAGGTTTCTCATATTCTGGAGGTGTGTGGCCAAAGGAATGGACAGAGTTTCCCAGGAGAGAGCAGGCATGGTCCTGTGGTATGGCTCCAGAGGACCCAGCCTAGAGGCTGTGTTTGCCAGGGCTGTGGGGACAGATGTCTGAAAAAGCAAACTTGGCTCAGGTAGGGGCCAAGGTAATGGCAGGCCTGATCTCCAGTCCGAGAGGGGAGATCCTCTGGATATCAAAGGAGGGCAAGTGGGAGGCAGTCGATCAGGCTTTTGTCTCTGGGTGTTGCGTTCACAGTGGCCGTTCAGGGTAGGGGTTGCTTGAGGGGCCGAGGAAGAGCCTTCCTCTCGGGGGATTGTCCAAGCTCCCAAGTGTTTGGGTTCATTCTGTGGGAAGGGAAGAGTACTGTTTTCTGCCACAGGGGACCCCCCAGGAGAGGGACTCTAGAGCACAGCAGTGGGTTCCCTCAACTGGAATACACACCATCTACTTAGTCCTGCGTGCCTATGGCCATGGCAAGCCACATATGCGGGCTCTTGGTCCAATCACTGAGAGGCGTTACTTGAATAAGGTACTCACGCTGAGGGTCACAATGTGTGTTTGTGCCCAAGGCGGCCCTCACACATGGGCGTGGCCTCATGGGCCATGCCGTTTTCTCCTACACTGAAGGTTTGACTCACTGCCAGCAGCAAGGTTTCTTGCCATGGGGAAGGAGGGGTTCTGACTTGTGCATCAGGTTCCCCCCTGTGCAGGGATTGGAGATAAGGTCTAGGTTCTGATGACTGAAAACCCAGGTTGGGAATGGATGGTGGCCAAAGGCAGTGGCGGGTCCAATGTGCTGGGTGTGCAGCCAGATGTGTCGGTGTCTGTTGGAAGGTCTGGGCTCAGGCTATTTGCGACAGAGCATCAGTGTTTAAGGTAGCCTATGCAATTGGGGTGTTGCCGAGGGCCAAGCAGTTTGATCCTCATTTGGGGTTTCTGGTCAGCACCATAGACAAAGTTTTTCTCCTGGGAAGCAGGCGGAGTGCTTCATTGTGGCCCCAGAATTCCCAGAAGGGAGGGTTTGTGGGCCAGGAGTGTGAGGACGGAAGTCTAGGAACACAAGCTAAAGTGAGGATTGGAGCCAAGGGCAGAGCAGGCCCACTAGGCAGAGGCTGAATCAAAATCTCCTGCATCTGAAGTCAGGCTGAGGATCAGACGTTGGCTGAGGCTGGAGTATGTGTCCATGATGGCACCTTCATGAAGCGGGGGCCTCATGAGGCCAAGGAAGTTTTCCCACGCTGAGTTTGGAGGTTGCCCCAAACCACCAGGTTTCCTTCTGTGGGACATTCGAATCCTGTTGCATGGCTCCAGGACATACCATACGGAAGGACTGGAGAGCACGGTTCGAAGGATGGATCCCTGTACAGCATGCCTCGCATTCCCATTGGCCATTAGCCACAAGATATGTTTGATCTGCTGCCTCTGGGGCACCTAACCAGGGGGCTGAGTTGAAATGGCCTCTCCTGAGGATGCGTCATAATGTGCGTTTGGGTCCATGGAAACCTTGGAATGTGCTGGTTGTTCAGTGGCCCTGTGGAACTCTCCTACCTGAAGGGTTTGATACATCCCCAGTAAGTAAGCTCCCCATGTGGAGGCGAGAGAGGTTTGGTTTGGTGCCTCAGAAAAGCCCCGTGTGCTGGTCTACGAAAACAAACCTCTGAGGACGGACACATGGAAACCAAAGCTAAGGTTCAGATTAGGGCCTGGGGGCCTGTCCATTTCAACCTTCTGTCTCTGGGGAGATAGTTGCTCTGCTGGTGTCAGAGAGCCCCTCTTAGTCCAGGGTGGCCTACACTGTTGATGGCCTCAGGGGCCTTGGAGCTTTTCCCTAACCTGTAGGGATGTGGTCAATGGATTGGGCACAATTTCCTTGGAGAGGGCAGGCACAATCTTTCGCTGTGGCTCCAGAGGCCCTAGCCTGACGGTTGTGTGGGTCCAGGTTGAGGGCACAGAAGTCTGAAAACACAAACTCAGCTTATGAGTGGCGCCTAGGGTATGGCAGGCCGGATATACAGCCCGAGAGGGAGCTCCTGGGCCTCTGAAACAAGGGCGAGTGGGAGGCGTTCCTTCAGGCTTTTGTCTCTGGATGTTGTGTCCGAGATAGCCGTGGATTGGAGGGGTGGCCTCAGGGACTGTGGACGAGTATCCCTCTCTGGGGATTTGTCCCAGCTCCCAAGAGTTTGGGGTCATTTTGTGGGAAGGGTGGAAATGTGTTGTCTGGCTCACGTGTCTCTCCAAGAAAGGGATTCCAGAGCAGAGCCCCAGGTACGGGCGGGGCGACTGGAAATCTCAAACACTGGTGAGGATTGGGTGCATAGGGGCTTGGCAAGCCCCATAAGCGGGCTCTTGGCCCAGGCCCTGACAGGCCTTTCTTTGACATGGGGCTCATGCTGAGGGTCAGAGTGTGAATTTGTGCCCAAGCAGCACTCAAGTTTGGGCGTGGCATCAGGGACCAGGAAGGTTTCTCCCACCCTGAAGGTGTGACTCCATGCCAAGAGCAAGCTTTACAGCCACGGGGAAGGAGGAGTTCTGTGTTGTGCTTGCGATACCCAGCTGTGTGGAGAATTGATATAATGTCTAGGTTCAGATATCTGAAAACCAAGGTTAGGAAGAGGTGACGGCATAAGACCATGGCGTGTCCGAAGTGCTGGGTGTGCGGCCAGCTGTCTCCTTGTCTGTCTGGACGTCTGGCTTCAGGCTGTGTCAGACAGAGCATGAGTGCCCAGAGCAGCCTATCCAGTTCGGGTACCGTCGAGGCCCGAGCAGGTTGATCCTCATCTGGGTTTTCTGGAGAGAGCCCCACAGGGAAACGTTTTTCTTCCCTTGGGCAGACCCTGGGCTGGGTTGTGGTTCTGGAGTTCCTAGTCCGGAGGGCTTGTTTGCCAGGAGTGTGAGGAAGGAAGTCTGAAAACACAAGCTAGCGTGAGGTTTGGGACCGATGGCACGGCAGGCCCACTCTGAGAGGCTGAATCGAGATCTCCTGCAGTGAGGTCATTTCAACTCTGAGACGTGCCTCAGGCTAGAGTTTTTGTCCAGCATGGCCTCTTCCTGAATGGTGTGGGGGCCTCATGAGGCCAGGAAGGTTTGCCTACGATGGGATTTGTGAACTACTCCAAACCTCAAGGTTTCCTTCTGCACGAAAGTCGAGTGCTATTGGATGGTTCCAGGAGGCCCCATACGGAAAGACTCGAGAGCAGGTGTCTAAGCATGGATGCCTGGGAACGCCACCTCATATTCCCACTCTTTAGTCAGGACCAGGCAGGCTCAATCTGCGGGCTCCTGGGTGAGCTACCCAGAGGGGAGAGTTGAAATGGACTCTCCTGAAGATGAGTCCTACTGTGGCTTGGTGGCCTGGGAGACCTTGGAATGTGGAGGTGGCTCAGGGACTCTGCAGGATTCTCCAACCTGAGGTGTTTGACACGGCTCCAACAAGGAAGCTTCCCATGTGGAGACGAGAGAAGTTCTGTTCAGTGCCTCAGGAAAGCCCCATATCCTGTTCTTCGAACCAAAGCCTCTGAGGAGTGACACCTGGAAAACAAAGCAAGAGTTGAGATGAGGGCCTAAGGGCCTGTCGGGCTCAACCTTCTATCTCTGTTGACATCTGTGTGCATGCCTTCATGGAGGTAGCAGCTCAGCTTGTGTCCGAAGGCCCCTGTGTGTGCAGGGAGGCTCCCGGTAATGGTATGTCCTCGGGGGCCTTGAGGTTTCTCATATTCTGGAGGTGTGTGGCCAAAGGAATGGACAGAGTTTCCCAGGAGAGAGCAGGCATGGTCCTGTGGTATGGCTCCAGAGGACCCAGCCTAGAGGCTGTGTTTGCCAGGGCTGTGGGGACAGATGTCTGAAAAAGCAAACTTGGCTCAGGTAGGGGCCAAGGTAATGGCAGGCCTGATCTCCAGTCCGAGAGGGGAGATCCTCTGGATATCAAAGGAGGGCAAGTGGGAGGCAGTCGCTCAGGCTTTTGTCTCTGGGTGTTGCGTTCACAGTGGCCGTTCAGGGTAGGGGTTGCTTCAGGGGCCGAGGAAGAGCCTTCCTCTTGGGGGATTGTCCAAGCTCCCAAGTGTTTGGGTTCATTCTGTGGGAAGGGAAGAGTACTGTTTTCTGCCACAGGGGACCCCCCAGGAGAGGGACTCTAGAGCACAGCAGTGGGTTCCCTCAACTGGAATACACACCATCTAGTTAGTCCTGTGTGCCTATGGGCATGGCAAGCCACATATGCGGGCTCTTGGTCCAATCACTGAGAGGCGTTACTTGAATAAGGTACTCACGCTGAGGGTCACAATGTGTGTTTGTGCCCAAGGCGGCCCTCACACATGGGCGTGGCCTCGGCCATGCCGTTTTCTCCTACACTGAAGGTTTGACTCACTGCCAGCAGCAAGGTTTCTTGCCATGGGGAAGAAGGGGTTCTGACTTGTGCATCAGGTTCCCCCCTGTGCAGGGATTGGAGATAAGGTCTAGGTTCTGATGACTGAAAACCCAGGTTGGGAATGGATGGTGGCCTAAGGCAGTGGCGGGTCCAATGTGCTGGGTGTGCAGCCAGCTGTGTCGGTGTCTGTTGGAAGGTCTGGGCTCAGGCTATTTGCGACAGAGCATCAGTGTTTAAGGTAGCCTATGCAATTGGGGTGTTGCCAAGGGCCAAGCAGTTTGATCCTCATTTTGGGTTTCTGGGCAGCACCATAGACGAAGTTTTTCTCCTGGGAGGCAGGCGGAGTGCTTCATTGTGGCCCCAGAATTCCCAGAAGGGAGGGTTTGTGGGCCAGGAGTGTGAGGATGGAAGTCTAGGAACACAAGCTAAAGTGAGGATTGGAGCCAAGGGCAGAGCAGGCCCACTAGGCAGAGGCTGAATCAAAATCTCCTGCATCTGAAGTCAGGCTGAGGATCAGACGTTGGCTGAGGCTGGAGTATGTGTCCATGATGGCACCTTCATGATGCGGGGGCCTCATGAGGCCAAGGAAGTTTTCCCACGCTGAGTTTGGAGGTTGCCCCAAACCACCAGGTTTCCTTCTGTGGGACATTCGAGTCCTGTTGCATGGCTCCAGGACATACCATACGGAAGGACTGGAGAGCACGGTTCGAAGGATGGATCCCTGTACAGCATGCCTCGCATTCCCATTGGCCATTAGCCACAAGATATGTTTGATCTGCTGCCTCTGGGGCACCTAACCAGGGGGCTGAGTTGAAATGGCCTCTCCTGAGGATGCGTCATAATGTGCGTTTGGGTCCATGGAAACCTTGGTATGTGCTGGTTGTTCAGTGGCCCTGTGGAACTCTCCTACCTGAAGGGTTTGATACATCCGCAGTAAGTAAGCTCCCCATGTGGAGGCGAGAGAGGTTTGGTTTGGTGCCTCAGAAAAGCCCCGTGTGCTGGTCTACGAAAACAAACCTCTGAGAACGGACACATGGAAACCAAAGCTAAGGTTCATATTAGGGCCTGGGGGCCTGTCCATTTCAACCTTCTGTCTCTGGGGAGATAGTTGCTCTGCTGGTGTCAGAGAGCCCCTCTTAGTCCAGGGTGGCCTACACTATTGATGGCCTCAGGGGCCTTGGAGCTTTTCCCTAACCTGTAGGGATGTGGTCAATGGATTGGGCACAATTTCCTTGGAGAGGGCAGGCACAATCTTTCGCTGTGGCTCCAGAGGCCCTAGCCTGACGGTTGTGTGGGTCCAGGCTGAGGGCACAGAAGTCTGAAAACACAAACTCAGCTTATGAGTGGCGCCTAGGGTATGGCAGGCCGGATGTACAGCCCGAGAGGGAGCTCCTGGGCCTCTGAAACAAGGGCGAGTGGGAGGCGTTCCTTCAGGCTTTTGTCTCTGGATGTTGTGTCCGAGATAGCCGTGGATTGGAGGGGTGGCCTCAGGGACTGTGGACGAGTATCCCTCTCTGGGGATTTGTCCCAGCTCCCAAGAGTTTGGGGTCATTTTGTGGGAAGGGTGGAAAAGTGTTGTCTGGCTCACGTGTCACTCCAAGAAAGGGATTCCAGAGCAGAGCCCCAGGTACGGGCGGGGCGACTGGAAATCTCAAACACTGGTGAGGGTTGGGTGCATAGGGGCTTGGCAAGCCCCATATGCGGGCTCTTGGCCCAGGCCCTGACAGGCCTTTCTTTGACATGGGGCTCATGCTGAGGGTCAGAGTGTGAGTTTGTGCCCAAGCAGCACTCAAGTTTGGGCGTGGCATCAGGGACCAGGAAGGTTTCTCCCACCCTGAAGGTGTGACTCCATGCCAAGAGCAAGCTTTACAGCCACGGGGAAGGAGGAGTTCTGTGTTGTGCTTGCCATACCCAGCTGTGTGGAGAATTGATATAATGTCTAGGTTCAGATATCTGAAAACCAAGGTTAGGAAGAGGTGACGGCATAAGGCCATGGCGTGTCCGAAGTGCTGGGTGTGCGGCCAGCTGTCTCCTTGTCTGTCTGGACGTCTGGCTTCAGGCTGTGTCAGACAGAGCATGAGTGCCCAGAGCAGCCTATCCAGTTCGGGTACCGTCGAGGCCCGAGCAGGTTGATCCTCATCTGGGTTTTCTGGAGAGAGCCCCACAGGGAAACGTTTTTCTTCCCTTGGGCAGACCCTGGGCTGGGTTGTGGTTCTGGAGTTCCTAGTCCGGAGGGCTTGTTTGCCAGGAGTGTGAGGAAGGAAGTCTGAAAACACAAGCTAGCGTGAGGTTTGTGACCGATGGCACGGCAGGCCCACTCTGAGAGGCTGAATCGAGATCTCCTGCACTGAGGTCATTACAACTCTGAGACGTGCCTCAGGCTAGAGTTTTTGTCCAGCATGGCCTCTTCCTGAATGGTGTGGGGGCCTCATGAGGCCAGGAAGGTTTGCCTACGATGGGATTTGTGAACTACTCCAAACCTCAAGGTTTCCTTCTGCACGAAAGTCGAGTGCTATTGGATGGTTCCAGGAGGCCCCATACGGAAAGACTCGAGAGCAGGAGTCTAAGCATGGATGCCTGGGAACGCCACCTCATATTCCCACTCTTTAGTCAGGACAAGGCAGGCTCAATCTGCGGGATCCTGGGTGAGCTATCCAGAGGAGAGAGTTGAAATGGACTCTCCTGAAGATGAGTCCTACAGTGGCTTGGTGGCCTGGGAGACCTTGGAATGTGGAGGTGGCTCAGGGACTCTGCAGGATTCTCCAACCTGAGGTGTTTGACACGGATCCAACAAGGAAGCTTCCCATGTGGAGACGAGAGAAGTTCTGTTCAGTGCCTCAGGAAAGCCCCATATCCTGTTCTTCGAACCAAAGCCTCTGAGGAGTGACACCTGGAAAACAAAGCAAGAGTTGAGATTAGGGCCTAAGGGCCTGTCCGGCTCAACCTTCTATCTCTGTTGACATCTGTGTGCATGCCTTCATGGAGGTAGCAGCTCAGCTTGTGTCCGAAGGCCCCTGTGTGTGCAGGGAGGCTCCCGGTAATGGTATGTCCTCGGGGGCCTTGAGGTTTCTCATATTCTGGAGGTGTGTGGCCAAAGGAATGGACAGAGTTTCCCAGGAGAGAGCAGGCATGGTCCTGTGGTATGGCTCCAGAGGACCCAGCCTAGAGGCTGTGTTTGCCAGGGCTGTGGGGACAGATGTCTGAAAAAGCAAACTTGGCTCAGGTAGGGGCCAAGGTAATGGCAGGCCTGATCTCCAGTCCGAGAGGGGAGATCCTCTGGATATCAAAGGAGGGCAAGTGGGAGGCAGTCGCTCAGGCTTTTGTCTCTGGGTGTTGCGTTCACAGTGGCCGTTCAGGGTAGGGGTTGCTTCAGGGGCCGAGGAAGAGCCTTCCTCTCGGGGGATTGTCCAAGCTCCCAAGTGTTTGGGTTCATTCTGTGGGAAGGGAAGAGTACTGTTTTCTGCCACAGGGGACCCCCCAGGAGAGGGACTCTAGAGCACAGCAGTGGGTTCCCTCAACTGGAATACACACCATCTAGTTAGTCCTGCGTGCCTATGGGCATGGCAAGCCACATATGCGGGCTCTTGGTCCAATCACTGAGAGGCGTTACTTGAATAAGGTACTCACGCTGAGGGTCACAATGTGTGTTTGTGCCCAAGGCGGCCCTCACACATGGGCGTGGCCTCATGGGCCATGCCGTTTTCTCCTACACTGAAGGTTTGACTCACTGCCAGCAGCAAGGTTTCTTGCCATGGGGAAGGAGGGGTTCTGACTTGTGCATCAGGTTCCCCCCTGTGCAGGGATTGGAGATAAGGTCTAGGTTCTGATGACTGAAAACCCAGGTTGGGAATGGATGGTGGCCTAAGGCAGTGGCGGGTCCAATGTGCTGGGTGTGCAGCCAGCTGTGTCGGTGTCTGTTGGAAGGTCTGGGCTCAGGCTATTTGCGACAGAGCATCAGTGTTTAAGGTAGCCTATGCAATTGGGGTGTTGCCAAGGGCCAAGCAGTTTGATCCTCATTTGGGGTTTCTGGGCAGCACCATAGACAAAGTTTTTCTCCTGGGAGGCAGGGGGAGTGCTTCATTGTGGCCCCAGAATTCCCAGTAGGGAGGGTTTGTGGGCCAGGAGTGTGAGGACGGAAGTCAAGGAACACAAGCTAAAGTGAGGATTGGAGCCAAGGGCAGAGCAGGCCCACTAGGCAGAGGCTGAATCAAAATCTCCTGCATCTGAAGTCAGGCTGAGGATCAGACGTTGGCTGAGGCTGCAGTATGTGTCCATGATGGCACCTTCATGAAGCGGGGGCCTCATGAGGCCAAGGAAGTTTTCCCACGCTGAGTTTGGAGGTTGCCCCAAACCACCAGGTTTCCTTCTGTGGGACATTTGAGTCCTGTTGCATGGCTCCAGGACATACCATACGGAAGGACTGGAGAGCACGGTTCGAAGGATGGATCCCTGTACAGCATGCCTCGCATTCCCATTGGCCATTAGCCACAAGATATGTTTGATCTGCTGCCTCTGGGGCACGCTAACCAGGGGGCTGAGTTGAAATGGCCTCTCCTGAGGATGCGTCATAATGTGCGTTTGGGTCCATGGAAACCTTGGAATGTGCTGGTTGTTCAGTGGCCCTGCGGAACTCTCCTACCTGAAGGGTTTGATACATCCCCAGTAAGTAAGCTCCCCATGTGGAGACGAGAGAGGTTTGGTTTGGAGCCTCAGAAAAGCCCCGTGTGCTGGTCTACGAAAACAGACCTCTGAGGACGGACACATGGAAACCAAAGCTAAGGTTCAGATAAGGGCCTGGGGGCCTGTCCATTTCAACCTTCTGTCTCTGGGGACACTGTCTGAGAGTCTAAGTGGAGATAGTTGCTCCGCTGGTGTCAGAGAGCCCCTCTTAGTCCAGGGTGGCCTACACTATTGATGGCCTCAGGGGCCTTGGAGCTTTTCCCTAACCTGTAGGGTTGTGGTCAATTGATTGGGCACAATTTCCTTGGAGAGGGCAGGCACAATCTTTCGCTGTGGCTACAGAGGCCCTAGCCTGACGGTTGTGTGGGTCCAGGCTGTGGGCACAGAAGTCTGAAAACACAAACTCAGCTTATGAGTGGCGCCTAGGGTATGGCAGGCCGGATGTACAGCGCGAGAGGGAGCTCCTGGGCCTCTGAAACAAGGGCGAGTGGGAGGCGTTCCTTCAGGCTTTTGTCTCTGGATGTTGTGTCCGAGATAGCCGTGGATTGGAGGGGTGGCCTCAGGGACTGTGGACGAGTAACCCTCTCTGGGGATTTGTCCCAGCTCCCAAGAGTTTGGGGTCATTATGTGGGAAGGGTGGAAAAGTGTTGTCTGGCTCACGTGTCACTCCAAGAAAGGATTCCAGAGCAGAGCCCCAGGTACGGGCGGGGCGACTGGAAATCTCAAACACTGGTGAGGATTGGGTGCATAGGGGCTTGTCAAGCCCCATATGCGGGCTCTTGGCCCAGGCCCTGACAGGCCTTTCTTTGACATGGGGCTCATGCTGAGGGTCAGAGTGTGAATTTGTGCCCAAGCAGCACTCAAGTTTGGGCGTGGCATCAGGGACCAGGAAGGTTTCTCCCACCCTGAAGGTGTGACTCCATGCCAAGAGCAAGCTTTACAGCCACGGGGAAGGAGGAGTTCTGTGTTGTGCTTGCAATACCCAGCTGTGTGGAGAATTGATATAATGTCTAGGTTCAGATATCTGAAAACCAAGGTTAGGAAGAGGTGACGGCATAAGACCATGGCGTGTCCGAAGTGCTGGGTGTGCGGCCTGCTGTCTCCTTGTCTGTCTGGACGTCTGGCTTCAGGCTGTGTCAGACAGAGCATGAGTGCCCAGAGCAGCCTATCCAGTTCGGGTACCGTCGAGGCCCGAGCAGGTTGATCCTCATCTGGGTTTTCTGGAGAGAGCCCCACAGGGAAACGTTTTTCTTCCCTTGGGCAGACCCTGAGTTGGGTTGTGGTTCTGGAGTTCCTAGTCCGGAGGGCTTGTTTGCCAGGAGTGTGAGGAAGGAAGTCTGAAAACACAAGCTAGCGTGAGGTTTGTGACCGATGGCACGGCAGGCCCACTCTGAGAGGCTGAATCGAGATCTCCTGCACTGAGGTCATGTCAACTCTGAGACGTGCCTCAGGCTAGAGTTTTTGTCCAGCATGGCCTCTTCCTGAATGGTGTGGGGGCCTCATGAGGCCAGGAAGGTTTGCCTACGATGGGATTTGTGAACTACTCCAAACCTCAAGGTTTCCTTCTGCACGAAAGTCGAGTGCTATTGGATGGTTCCAGGAGGCCACATACGGAAAGACTCGAGAGCAGGTGTCTAAGCATGGATGCCTGGGAACGCCACCTCATATTCCCACTCTTTAACCAGGACAAGGCAGGCTCAATCTGCGGGCTCCTGGGTGAGCTATCCAGAGGAGAGAGTTGAAATGGACTCTCCTGAAGATGAGTCCTACAGTGGCTTGGTGGCCTGGGAGACCTTGGAATGTGGAGGTGGCTCAGGGACTCTGCAGGATTCTCCAACCTGAGGTGTTTGACACGGCTCCAACAAGGAAGCTTCCCATGTGGAGACGAGAGAAGTTCTGTTCAGTGCCTCAGGAAAGCCCCATATCCTGTTCTTCGAACCAAAGCCTCTGAGGAGTGACACCTGGAAAACAAAGCAAGAGTTGAGATTAGGGCCTAAGGGCCTGTCCGGCTCAACCTTCTATCTCTGTTGACATCTGTGTGCATGCCTTCATGGAGGTAGCAGCTCCGCTTGTGTCCGAAGGCCCCTGTGTGTGCAGGGAGGCTCCCGGTAATGGTATGTCCTCGGGGGCCTTGAGGTTTCTCATATTCTGGAGGTGTGTGGCCAAAGGAATGGACAGAGTTTCCCAGGAGAGAGCAGGCATGGTCCTGTGGTATGGCTCCAGAGGACCCAGCCTAGAGGCTGTGTTTTCCAGGGCTGTGGGGACAGATGTCTGAAAAAGCAAACTTGGCTCAGCTAGGGGCCAAGGTAATGGCAGGCCTGATCTCCAGTCCGAGAGGGGAGATCCTCTGGATATCAAAGGAGGGCAAGTGGGAGGCAGTCGCTCAGGCTTTTGTCTCTGGGTGTTGCGTTCACAGTGGCCGTTCAGGGTAGGGGTTGCTTCAGGGGCCGAGGAAGAGCCTTCCTCTCGGGGGATTGTCCAAGCTCCCAAGTGTTTGGGTTCATTCTGTGGGAAGGGAAGAGTACTGTTTTCTGCCACAGGGGACCCCCCAGGAGAGGGACTCTAGAGCACAGCAGTGGGTTCCCTCAACTGGAATACACACCATCTAGTTAGTCCTGCGTGCCTATGGGCATGGCAAGCCACATATGCGGGCTCTTGGTCCAATCACTGAGAGGCGTTACTTGAATAAGGTACTCACGCTGAGGGTCACAATGTGTGTTTGTGCCCAAGGCGGCCCTCACACATGGGCGTGGCCTCATGGGCCATGCCGTTTTCTCCTACGCTGAAGGTATGACTCACTGCCAGCAGCAAGGTTTCTTGCCATGGGGAAGGAGGGGTTCTGACTTGTGCATCAGGTTCCCCCCTGTGCAGGGATTGGAGATAAGGTCTAGGTTCTGATGACTGAAAACCCAGGTTGGGAATGGATGGTGGCCTAAGGCAGTGGCGGGTCCAATGTGCTGGGTGTGCAGCCAGCTGTGTCGGTGTCTGTTGGAAGGTCTGGGCTCAGGCTATTTGCGACAGAGCATCAGTGTTTAAGGTAGCCTATGCAATTGGGGTGTTGCCGAGGGCCAAGCAGTTTGATCCTCATTTGGGGTTTCTGGGCAGCACCATAGACAAAGTTTTTCTCCTGGGAGGCAGGCGGAGTGCTTCATTGTGGCCCCAGAATTCCCAGTAGGGAGGGTTTGTGGGCCAGGAGTGTGAGGACGAAAGTCTAGGAACACAAGCTAAAGTGAGGATTGGAGCCAAGGGCAGAGCAGGCCCACTAGGCAGAGGCTGAATCAAAATCTCCTGCATCTGAAGTCAGGCTGAGGATCAGACGTTGGCTGAGGCTGGAGTATGTGTCCATGATGGCACCTTCATGAAGCGGGGGCCTCATGAGGCCAAGGAAGTTTTCCCACGCTGAGTTTGGGGGTTGCCCCAAACCACCAGGTTTCCTTCTGTGGGATATTCGAGTCCTGTTGCATGGCTCCAGGACATACCATACGGAAGGACTGGAGAGCACGGTTCGAAGGATGGATCCCTGTACAGCACGCCTCGCATTCCCATTGGCCATTAGCCACAAGATATGTTTGATCTGCTGCCTCTGGGGCACGCTAACCAGGGGGCTGAGTTGAAATGGCCTCTCCTGAGGATGCGTCATAATGTGCGTTTGGGTCCATGGAAACCTTGGAATGTGCTGGTTGTTCAGTGGCCCTGCGGAACTCTCCTACCTGAAGGGTTTGATACATCCCCAGTAAGTAAGCTCCCCATGTGGAGGCGAGAGAGGTTTGGTTTGGTGCCTCAGAAAAGCCCCGTGTGCTGGTCTACGAAAACAGACCTCTGAGGACGGACACATGGAAACCAAAGCTAAGGTTCAGATTAGGGCCTGGGGGCCTGTCCATTTCAACCTTCTGTCTCTGGGGACACTGTCTGAGAGTCTAAGTGGAGATAGTTGCTCCGCTGGTGTCAGAGAGCCCCTCTTAGTCCAGGGTGGCCTACACTATTGATGGCCTCAGGGGCCTTGGAGCTTTTCCCTAACCTGTAGGGTGGTGGTCAATGGATTGGGCACAATTTCCTTGGAGAGGGCAGGCACAATCTTTCGCTGTGGCTCCAGAGGCCCTAGCCTGGCGGTTGTGTGGGTCCAGGCTGAGGGCACAGAAGTCTGAAAACACAAACTCAGCTTATGAGTGGCGCCTAGGGTATGGCAGGCCGGATGTACAGCGCGAGAGGGAGCTCCTGGGCCTCTGAAACAAGGGCGAGTGGGAGGCGTTCCTTCAGGCTTTTGTCTCTGGATGTTGTGTCCGAGATAGCCGTGGATTGGAGGGGTGGCCTCAGGGACTGTGGACGAGTATTCCTCTCTGGGGATTTGTCCCAGCTCCCAAGAGTTTGGGGTCATTTTGTGGGAAGGGTGGAAAAGTGTTGTCTGGCTCACGTGTCTCTCCAAGAAAGGGATTCCAGAGCAGAGCCCCAGGTACGGGCGGGGCGACTGGAAATCTCAAACACTGGTGAGGATTGGGTGCATAGGGGCTTGGCAAGCCCCATATGCGGGCTCTTGGCCCAGGCCCTGACAGGACTTTCTTTGACATGGGGCTCATGCTGAGGGTCAGAGTGTGAATTTGTGCCCAAGCAGCACTCAAGTTTGGGCGTGGCATCAGGGACCAGGAAGGTTTCTCCCACCCTGAAGGTGTGACTCCATGCCAAGAGCAAGCTTTACAGCCACGGGGAAGGAGGAGTTCTGTGTTGTGCTTGCGATACCCAGCTGTGTGGAGAATTGATATAATGACTAGGTTCAGATATCTGAAAACCAAGCTTAGGAAGAGGTGACGGCATAAGACCATGGCGTGTCCGTAGTGCTGGGTGTGCGGCCAGCTGTCTCCTTGTCTGTCTGGACGTCTGGCTTCAGGCTGTGTCAGACAGAGCATGAGTGCCCAGAGCAGCCTATCCAGTTCGGGTACCGTCGAGGCCCGAGCAGGTTGAACCTCATCTGGGTTTTCTGGAGAGAGCCCCACAGGGAAACGTTTTTCTTCCCTTGGGCAGACCCTGGGCTGGGTTGTGGTTCTGGAGTTCCTAGTCCGGAGGGCTTGTTTGCCAGGAGTGTGAGGAAGGAAGTCTGAAAACACAAGCTAGCGTGAGGTTTGGGACCGATGGCACGGCAGGCCCACTCTGAGAGGCTGAATCCAGATCTCCTGCACTGAGGTCATTTCAACTCTGAGACGTGCCTCAGGCTAGAGTTATTGTCCAGCATGGCCTCTTCCTGAATGGTGTGGGGGCCTCATGAGGCCAGGAAGGTTTGCCTACGATGGGATTTGTGAACTACTCCAAACCTCAAGGTTTCCTTCTGCACGAAAGTCGAGTGCTATTGCATGGTTCCAGGAGGCCCCATACGGAAAGACTCGAGAGCAGGTGTCTAAGCATGGATGCCTGGGAACGCCACCTCATATTCCCACTCTTTAGTCAGGACAAGGCAGGCTCAATCTGCAGGCTCCTGGGTGAGCTACCCAGAGGGGAGAGTTGAAATGGACTCTCCTGAAGACGAGTCCTACTGTGGCTTGGTGGCCTGGGAGACCTTGGAATGTGGAGGTGGCTCAGGGACTCTGCAGGATTCTCCAACCTGAGGTGTTTGACAAGGCTCCAACAAGGAAGCTTCCCATGTGGAGACGAGAGAAGTTCTGTTCAGTGCCTCAGGAAAGCCCCATATCCTGTTCTTCGAACCAAAGCCTCTGAGGAGTGACACCTGGAAAACAAAGCAAGAGTTGAGATTAGGGCCTAAGGGCCTGTCCGGCTCAACCTTCTATCTCTGTTGACATCTGTGTGCATGCCTTCATGAGGTAGCAGCTCAGCTTGTGTCCGAAGGCCCCTGTGTGTGCAGGGAGGCTCCCGGTAATGGTATGTCCTCGGGGGCCTTGAGGTTTCTCATATTCTGGAGGTGTGTGGCCAAAGGAATGGACAGAGTTTCCCAGGAGAGAGCAGGCATGGTCCTGTGGTATGGCTCCAGAGGACCCAGCCTAGAGGCTGTGTTTGCCAGGGCTGTGGGGACAGATGTCTGAAAAAGCAAACTTGGCTCAGGTAGGGGCCAAGGTAATGGCAGGCCTGATCTCCAGTCCGAGAGGGGAGATCCTCTGGATATCAAAGGAGGGCAGGTGGGAGGCAGTCGCTCAGGCTTTTGTCTCTGGGTGTTGCGTTCACAGTGGCCGTTCAGGGAAGGGGTTGCTTCAGGGGCCGAGGAAGAGCCTTCCTCTCGGGGGATTGTCCAAGCTCCCAAGTGTTTGGGTTCATTCTGTGGGAAGGGAAGAGTACTGTTTTCTGCCACAGGGGACCCCCCAGGAGAGGGACTCTAGAGCACAGCAGTGGGTTCCCTCAACTGGAATACACACCATCTAGTTAGTCCTGCGTGCCTATGGGCATGGCAAGCCACATATGCGGGCTCTTGGTCCAATCACTGAGAGGCGTTACTTGAATAAGGTACTCACGCTGAGGGTCACAATGTGTGTTTGTGCCCAAGGCGGCCCTCACACATGGGTTGGCCTCATGGGCCATGCCGTTTTTTCCTACACTGAAGGTTTGACTCACTGCCAGCAGCAAGGTTTCTTGCCATGGGGAAGGAGGGGTTCTGACTTGTGCATCAGGTTCCCCCCTGTGCAGGGATTGGAGATAAGGTCTAGGTTCTGATGACTGAAAACCCAGGTTGGGAATGGATGGTGGCCTAAGGCAGTGGCGGGTCCAATGTGCTGGGTGTGCAGCCAGCTGTGTCGGTGTCTGTTGGAAGGTCTGGGCTCAGGCTATTTGCGACAGAGCATCAGTGTTTAAGGTAGCCTATGCAATTGGGGTGTTGCCGAGGGCCAAGCAGTTTGATCCTCATTTGGGGTTTCTGGGCAGCACCATAGACAAAGTTTTTCTCCTGGGAGGCAGGCGGAGTGCTTCATTGTGGCCCCAGAATTCCCAGTAGGGAGGGTTTGTGGGCCAGGAGTGTGAGGACGGAAGTCTAGGAACACAAGCTAAAGTGAGGATTGGAGCCAAGGGCAGAGCAGGCCCACTAGGCAGAGGCTGAATCAAAATCTCCTGCATCTGAAGTCAGGCTGAGGATCAGACGTTGGCTGAGGCTGGAGTATGTGTCCATGATGGCACCTTCATGAAGCGGGGGCCTCATGAGGCCAAGGAAGTTTTCCCACGCTGAGTTTGGAGGTTGCCCCAAACCACCAGGTTTCCTTCTGTGGGACATTCGAGTCCTGTTGCATGGCTCCAGGACATACCATACGGAAGGACTGGAGAGCACGGTTCGAAGGATGGATCCCTGTACAGCATGCCTCGCATTCCCATTGGCCATTAGCCACAAGATATGTTTGATCTGCTGCCTCTGGGGCACGTTAACCAGGGGGCTGAGTTGAAATGGCCTCTCCTGAGGATGCGTCATAATGTGCGTTTGGGTCCATGGAAACCTTGGAATGTGCTGGTTGTTCAGTGGCCCTGCGGAACTCTCCTACCTGAAGGGTTTGATACATCCCCAGTAAGTAAGATCCCCATGTGGAGGCGAGAGAGGTTTGGTTTGGTGCCTCAGAAAAGCCCCGTGTGCTGGTCTACGAAAACAGACCTCTGAGGACGGACACATGGAAACCAAAGCTAAGGTTCAGATTAGGGCCTGGGGGCCTGTCCATTTCAACCTTCTGTCTCTGGGGAGATAGTTGCTCCGCTGGTGTCAGAGAGCCCCTCTTAGTCCAGGGTGGCCTACACTATTGATGGCCTCAGGGGCCTTGGAGCTTTTCCCTAACCTGTAGGGTTGTGGTCAATGGATTGGGCACAATTTCCTTGGAGAGGGCAGGCACAATCTTTCGCTGTGGCTCCAGAGGCCCTAGCCTGACGGTTGTGTGGGTCCAGGCTGAGGGCACAGAAGTCTGAAAACACAAACTCAGCTTATGAGTGGCGCCTAGGGTATGGCAGGCCGGATATACAGCCCGAGAGGGAGCTCCTGGGCCTCTGAAACAAGGGCGAGTGGGAGGCGTTCCTTCAGGCTTTTGTCTCTGGATGTTGTGTCCGAGATAGCCGTGGATTGGAGGGGTGGCCTCAGGGACTGTGGACGAGTATCCCTCTCTGGGGATTTGTCCCAGCTCCCAAGACTTTGGGGTCATTTTGTGGGAAGGGTGGAAAAGTGTTGTCTGGCTCACGTGTCACTCCAAGAAAGGGATTCCAGAGCAGAGCCTCAGGTAGGAGCGGGGCGACTGGAAATCTCAAACACTGGTGAGGATTGGGTGCATAGGGGCTTGGCAAGCCCCATATGCGGGCTCTTGGCCCAGGCCCTGACAGGCCTTTCTTTGACATGGGGCTCATGCTGAGGGTCAGAGTGTGAATTTGTGCCCAAGCAGCACTCAAGTTTGGGCGTGGCATCAGGGACCAGGAAGGTTTCTCCCACCCTGAAGGTGTGACTCCATGCCAAGAGCAAGCTTTACAGCCACGGGGAAGGAGGAGTTCTGTGTTGTGCTTGCGATACCCAGCTTTGTGGAGAATTGATATAATGTCTAGGTTCAGATATCTGAAAACCAATGTTAGGAAGAGGTGACGGCATAAGACCATGGCGTGTCCGAAGTGCTGGGTGTGCGGCCAGCTGTCTCCTTGTCTGTCTGGACGTCTGGCTTCAGGCTGTGTCAGACAGAGCATGAGTGCCCAGAGCAGCCTATCCAGTTCGGGTACCGTCGAGGCCCGAGCAGGTTGATCCTCATCTGGGTTTTCTGGAGAGAGCCCCACAGGGAAACGTTTTTCTTCCCTTGGGCAGACCCTGGGCTGGGTTGTGGTTCTGGAGTTCCTAGTCCGGAGGGCTTGTTTGCCAGGAGTGTGAGGAAGGAAGTCTGAAAACACAAGCTAGCGTAAGGTTTGTGACCGATGGCACGGCAGGCCCACTCTGAGAGGCTGAATCGAGAATCCTGCACTGAGGTCATTTCAACTCTGAGACGTGCCTCAGGCTAGAGTTTTTGTCCAGCATGGCCTCTTCCTGAATGGTGTGGGGGCCTCATGAGGCCAGGAAGGTTTGCCTACGATGGGATTTGTGAACTACTCCAAACCTCAAGGTTTCCTTCTGCACGAAAGTCGAGTGCTATTGGATGGTTCCAGGAGGCCACATACGGAAAGACTCGAGAGCAGGTGTCTAAGCATGGATGCCTGGGAACGCCACCTCATATTCCCACTCTTTAGTCAGGACAAGGCAGGCTCAATCTGCGGGCTCCTGGGTGAGCTACCCAGAGGGGAGAGTTGAAATGGACTCTCCTGAAGATGAGTCCTACTGTGGCTTGGTGGCCTGGGAGACCTTGGAATGTGGAG
Organism: Mustela nivalis; assembly: GCF_964662115.1. Classification (NCBI taxonomy): domain Eukaryota; kingdom Metazoa; phylum Chordata; class Mammalia; order Carnivora; family Mustelidae; genus Mustela; species Mustela nivalis. Next base: position 21,064 of record NW_028134138.1, on the reverse strand, counting down.
GTGGCTCAGGGACTCTGCAGGATTCTCCAACCTGAGGTGTTTGACAAGGCTCCAACAAGGAAGCTTCCCATGTGGAGACGAGAGAAGTTCTGTTCAGTGCCTCAGGAAAGCCCCATATCCTGTTCTTCGAACCAAAGCCTCTGAGGAGTGACACCTGGAAAACAAAGCAAGAGTTGAGATTAGGGCCTAAGGGCCTGTCCGGCTCAACCTTCTATCTCTGTTGACATCTGTGTGCATGCCTTCATGGAGGTAGCAGCTCAGCTTGTGTCCGAAGGCCCCTGTGTGTGCAGGGAGGCTCCCGGTAATGGTATGTCCTCGGGGGCCTTGAGGTTTCTCATATTCTGGAGGTGTGTGGCCAAAGGAATGGACAGAGTTTCCCAGGAGAGAGCAGGCATGGTCCTGTGGTATGGCTCCAGAGGACCCAGCCTAGAGGCTGTGTTTGCCAGGGCTGTGGGGACAGATGTCTGAAAAAGCAAACTTGGCTCAGGTAGGGGCCAAGGTAATGGCAGGCCTGATCTCCAGTCCGAGAGGGGAGATCCTCTGGATATGAAAGGAGGGCAGGTGGGAGGCAGTCGCTCAGGCTTTTGTCTCTGGGTGTTGCGTTCACAGTGGCCGTTCAGGGAAGGGGTTGCTTCAGGGGCCGAGGAAGAGCCTTCCTCTTGGGGGATTGTCCAAGCTCCCAAGTGTTTGGGTTCATTCTGTGGGAAGGGAAGAGTACTGTTTTCTGCCACAGGGGACCCCCCAGGAGAGGGACTCTAGAGCACAGCAGTGGGTTCCCTCAACTGGAATACACACCATCTAGTTAGTCCTGCGTGCCTATGGGCATGGCAAGCCACATATGCGGGCTCTTGGTCCAATCACTGAGAGGCGTTACTTGAATAAGGTACTCACGCTGAGGGTCACAATGTGTGTTTGTGCCCAAGGCGGCCCTCACACATGGGTTGGCCTCATGGGCCATGCCGTTTTTTCCTACACTGAAGGTTTGACTCACTGCCAGCAGCAAGGTTTCTTGCCATGGGGAAGGAGGGGTTCTGACTTGTGCATCAGGTTCCCCCCTGTGCAGGGATTGGAGATAAGGTCTAGGTTCTGATGACTGAAAACCCAGGTTGGGAATGGATGGTGGCCTAAGGCAGTGGCGGGTCCAATGTGCTGGGTGTGCAGCCAGCTGTGTCGGTGTCTGTTGGAAGGTCTGGGCTCAGGCTATTTGCGACAGAGCATCAGTGTTTAAGGTAGCCTATGCAATTGGGGTGTTGCCGAGGGCCAAGCAGTTTGATCCTCATTTGGGGTTTCTGGGCAGCACCATAGACAAAGTTTTTCTCCTGGGAGGCAGGCGGAGTGCTTCATTGTGGCCCCAGAATTCCCAGTAGGGAGGGTTTGTGGGCCAGGAGTGTGAGGACGGAAGTCTAGGAACACAAGCTAAAGTGAGGATTGGAGCCAAGGGCAGAGCAGGCCCACTAGGCAGAGGCTGAATCAAAATCTCCTGCATCTGAAGTCAGGCTGAGGATCAGACGTTGGCTGAGGCTGGAGTATGTGTCCATGATGGCACCTTCATGAAGCGGGGGCCTCATGAGGCCAAGGAAGTTTTCCCACGCTGAGTTTGGAGGTTGCCCCAAACCACCAGGTTTCCTTCTGTGGGACATTCGAGTCCTGTTGCATGGCTCCAGGACATACCATACGGAAGGACTGGAGAGCACGGTTCGAAGGATGGATCCCTGTACAGCATGCCTCGCATTCCCATTGGCCATTAGCCACAAGATATGTTTGATCTGCTGCCTCTGGGGCACGTTAACCAGGGGGCTGAGTTGAAATGGCCTCTCCTGAGGATGCGTCATAATGTGCGTTTGGGTCCATGGAAACCTTGGAATGTGCTGGTTGTTCAGTGGCCCTGCGGAACTCTCCTACCTGAAGGGTTTGATACATCCCCAGTAAGTAAGATCCCCATGTGGAGGCGAGAGAGGTTTGGTTTGGTGCCTCAGAAAAGCCCCGTGTGCTGGTCTACGAAAACAGACCTCTGAGGACGGACACATGGAAACCAAAGCTAAGGTTCAGATTAGGGCCTGGGGGCCTGTCCATTTCAACCTTCTGTCTCTGGGGAGATAGTTGCTCCGCTGGTGTCAGAGAGCCCCTCTTAGTCCAGGGTGGCCTACACTATTGATGACCTCAGGGGCCTTGGAGCTTTTCCCTAACCTGTAGGGTTGTGGTCAATGGATTGGGCACAATTTCGTTGGAGAGGGCAGGCACAATCTTTCGCTGTGGCTCCAGAGGCCCTAGCCTGACGGTTTTGTGGGTCCAGGCTGAGGGCACAGAAGTCTGAAAACACAAACTCAGCTTATGAGTGGCGCCTAGGGTATGGCAGGCCGGATATACAGCGCGAGAGGGAGCTCCTGGGCCTCTGAAACAAGGGCGAGTGGGAGGCGTTCCTTCAGGCTTTTGTCTCTGGATGTTGTGTCCGAGATAGCCGTGGATTGGAGGGGTGGCCTCAGGGACTGTGGACGAGTATCCCTCTCTGGGGATTTGTCCCAGCTCCCAAGAGTTTGGGGTCATTTTGTGGGAAGGGTGGAAAAGTGTTGTCTGGCTCACGTGTCACTCCAAGAAAGGGATTCCAGAGCAGAGCCCCAGGTAGGAGCGGGGCGACTGGAAATCTCAAACACTGGTGAGGATTGGGTGCATAGGGGCTTGGCAATCCCCATATGTGGGCTCTTGGCCCAGGCCCTGACAGGCCTTTCTTTGACATGGGGCTCATGCTGAGGGTCAGAGTGTGAATTTGTGCCCAAGCAGCACTCAAGTTTGGGCGTGGCATCAGGGACCAGGAAGGTTTCTCCCACCCTGAAGGTGTGACTCCATGCCAAGAGCAAGCTTTACAGCCACGGGGAAGGAGGAGTTCTGTGTTGTGCTTGCGATACCCAGCTTTGTGGAGAATTGATATAATGTCTAGGTTCAGATATCTGAAAACCAATGTTAGGAAGAGGTGACGGCATAAGACCATGGCGTGTCCGAAGTGCTGGGTGTGCGGCCAGCTGTCTCCTTGTCTGTCTGGACGTCTGGCTTCAGGCTGTGTCAGACAGAGCATGAGTGCCCAGAGCAGCCTATCCAGTTCGGGTACCGTCGAGGCCCGAGCAGGTTGATCCTCATCTGGGTTTTCTGGAGAGAGCCCCACAGGGAAACGTTTTTCTTCCCTTGGGCAGACCCTGGGCTGGGTTGTGGTTCTGGAGTTCCTAGTCCGGAGGGCTTGTTTGCCAGGAGTGTGAGGAAGGAAGTCTGAAAACAAAAGCTAGCGTAAGGTTTGTGACCGATGGCACGGCAGGCCCACTCTGAGAGGCTGAATCGAGAATCCTGCACTGAGGTCATTTCAACTCTGAGACGTGCCTCAGGCTAGAGTTTTTGTCCAGCATGGCCTCTTCCTGAATGGTGTGGGGGCCTCATGAGGCCAGGAAGGTTTGCCTACGATGGGATTTGTGAACTACTCCAAACCTCAAGGTTTCCTTCTGCACGAAAGTCGAGTGCTATTGGATGGTTACAGGAGGCCACATACGGAAAGACTCGAGAGCAGGTGTCTAAGCATGGATGCCTGGGAACGCCACCTCATATTCCCACTCTTTAGTCAGGACAAGGCAGGCTCAATCTGCGGGCTCCTGGGTGAGCTACCCAGAGGGGAGAGTTGAAATGGACTCTCCTGAAGATGAGTCCTACTGTGGCTTGTTGGCCTGGGAGACCTTGGAATGTGGAGGTGGCTCAGGGACTCTGCAGGATTCTCCAACCTGAGGTGTTTGACAAGGCTCCAACAAGGAAGCTTCCCATGTGGAGACGAGAGAAGTTCTGTTCAGTGCCTCAGGAAAGCCCCATATCCTGTTCTTCGAACCAAAGCCTCTGAGGAGTGACACCTGGAAAACAAAGCAAGAGTTGAGATTAGGGCCTAAGGGCCTGTCCGGCTCAACCTTCTATCTCTGTTGACATCTGTGTGCATGCCTTCATGGAGGTAGCAGCTCAGCTTGTGTCCGAAGGCCCCTGTGTGTGCAGGGAGGCTCCCGGTAATGGTATGTCCTCGGGGGCCTTGAGGTTTCTCATATTCTGGAGGTGTGTGGCCAAAGGAATGGACAGAGTTTCCCAGGAGAGAGCAGGCATGGTCCTGTGGTATGGCTCCAGAGGACCCAGCCTAGAGGCTGTGTTTGCCAGGGCTGTGGGGACAGATGTCTGAAAAAGCAAACTTGGCTCAGGTAGGGGCCAAGGTAATGGCAGGCCTGATCTCCAGTCCGAGAGGGGAGATCCTCTGGATATGAAAGGAGGGCAGGTGGGAGGCAGTCGCTCAGGCTTTTGTCTCTGGGTGTTGCGTTCACAGTGGCCGTTCAGGGAAGGGGTTGCTTCAGGGGCCGAGGAAGAGCCTTCCTCTTGGGGGATTGTCCAAGCTCCCAAGTGTTTGGGTTCATTCTGTGGGAAGGGAAGAGTACTGTTTTCTGCCACAGGGGACCCCCCAGGAGAGGGACTCTAGAGCACAGCAGTGGGTTCCCTCAACTGGAATACACACCATCTAGTTAGTCCTGCGTGCCTATGGGCATGGCAAGCCACATATGCGGGCTCTTGGTCCAATCACTGAGAGGCGTTACTTGAATAAGGTACTCACGCTGAGGGTCACAATGTGTGTTTGTGCCCAAGGCGGCCCTCACACATGGGTTGGCCTCATGGGCCATGCCGTTTTTTCCTACACTGAAGGTTTGACTCACTGCCAGCAGCAAGGTTTCTTGCCATGGGGAAGGAGGGGTTCTGACTTGTGCATCAGGTTCCCCCCTGTGCAGGGATTGGAGATAAGGTCTAGGTTCTGATGACTGAAAACCCAGGTTGGGAATGGATGGTGGCCTAAGGCAGTGGCGGGTCCAATGTGCTGGGTGTGCAGCCAGCTGTGTCGGTGTCTGTTGGAAGGTCTGGGCTCAGGCTATTTGCGACAGAGCATCAGTGTTTAAGGTAGCCTATGCAATTGGGGTGTTGCCGAGGGCCAAGCAGTTTGATCCTCATTTGGGGTTTCTGGGCAGCACCATAGACAAAGTTTTTCTCCTGGGAGGCAGGCGGAGTGCTTCATTGTGGCCCCAGAATTCCCAGTAGGGAGGGTTTGTGGGCCAGGAGTGTGAGGACGGAAGTCTAGGAACACAAGCTAAAGTGAGGATTGGAGCCAAGGGCAGAGCAGGCCCACTAGGCAGAGGCTGAATCAAAATCTCCTGCATCTGAAGTCAGGCTGAGGATCAGACGTTGGCTGAGGCTGGAGTATGTGTCCATGATGGCACCTTCATGAAGCGGGGGCCTCATGAGGCCAAGGAAGTTTTCCCACGCTGAGTTTGGAGGTTGCCCCAAACCACCAGGTTTCCTTCTGTGGGACATTCGAGTCCTGTTGCATGGCTCCAGGACATACCATACGGAAGGACTGGAGAGCACGGTTCGAAGGATGGATCCCTGTACAGCATGCCTCGCATTCCCATTGGCCATTAGCCACAAGATATGTTTGATCTGCTGCCTCTGGGGCACGTTAACCAGGGGGCTGAGTTGAAATGGCCTCTCCTGAGGATGCGTCATAATGTGCGTTTGGGTCCATGGAAACCTTGGAATGTGCTGGTTGTTCAGTGGCCCTGCGGAACTCTCCTACCTGAAGGGTTTGATACATCCCCAGTAAGTAAGATCCCCATGTGGAGGCGAGAGAGGTTTGGTTTGGTGCCTCAGAAAAGCCCCGTGTGCTGGTCTACGAAAACAGACCTCTGAGGACGGACACATGGAAACCAAAGCTAAGGTTCAGATTAGGGCCTGGGGGCCTGTCCATTTCAACCTTCTGTCTCTGGGGAGATAGTTGCTCCGCTGGTGTCAGAGAGCCCCTCTTAGTCCAGGGTGGCCTACACTATTGATGGCCTCAGGGGCCTTGGAGCTTTTCCCTAACCTGTAGGGTTGTGGTCAATGGATTGGGCACAATTTCGTTGGAGAGGGCAGGCACAATCTTTCGCTGTGGCTCCAGAGGCCCTAGCCTGACGGTTTTGTGGGTCCAGGCTGAGGGCACAGAAGTCTGAAAACACAAACTCAGCTTATGAGTGGCGCCTAGGGTATGGCAGGCCGGATATACAGCGCGAGAGGGAGCTCCTGGGCCTCTGAAACAAGGGCGAGTGGGAGGCGTTCCTTCAGGCTTTTGTCTCTGGATGTTGTGTCCGAGATAGCCGTGGATTGGAGGGGTGGCCTCAGGGACTGTGGACGAGTATCCCTCTCTGGGGATTTGTCCCAGCTCCCAAGAGTTTGGGGTCATTTTGTGGGAAGGGTGGAAAAGTGTTGTCTGGCTCACGTGTCACTCCAAGAAAGGGATTCCAGAGCAGAGCCCCAGGTAGGAGCGGGGCGACTGGAAATCTCAAACACTGGTGAGGATTGGGTGCATAGGGGCTTGGCAATCCCCATATGTGGGCTCTTGGCCCAGGCCCTGACAGGCCTTTCTTTGACATGGGGCTCATGCTGAGGGTCAGAGTGTGAATTTGTGCCCAAGCAGCACTCAAGTTTGGGCGTGGCATCAGGGACCAGGAAGGTTTCTCCCACCCTGAAGGTGTGACTCCATGCCAAGAGCAAGCTTTACAGCCACGGGGAAGGAGGAGTTCTGTGTTGTGCTTGCGATACCCAGCTTTGTGGAGAATTGATATAATGTCTAGGTTCAGATATCTGAAAACCAATGTTAGGAAGAGGTGACGGCATAAGACCATGGCGTGTCCGAAGTGCTGGGTGTGCGGCCAGCTGTCTCCTTGTCTGTCTGGACGTCTGGCTTCAGGCTGTGTCAGACAGAGCATGAGTGCCCAGAGCAGCCTATCCAGTTCGGGTACCGTCGAGGCCCGAGCAGGTTGATCCTCATCTGGGTTTTCTGGAGAGAGCCCCACAGGGAAACGTTTTTCTTCCCTTGGGCAGACCCTGGGCTGGGTTGTGGTTCTGGAGTTCCTAGTCCGGAGGGCTTGTTTGCCAGGAGTGTGAGGAAGGAAGTCTGAAAACACAAGCTAGCGTAAGGTTTGTGACCGATGGCACGGCAGGCCCACTCTGAGAGGCTGAATCGAGAATCCTGCACTGAGGTCATTTCAACTCTGAGACGTGCCTCAGGCTAGAGTTTTTGTCCAGCATGGCCTCTTCCTGAATGGTGTGGGGGCCTCATGAGGCCAGGAAGGTTTGCCTACGATGGGATTTGTGAACTACTCCAAACCTCAAGGTTTCCTTCTGCACGAAAGTCGAGTGCTATTGGATGGTTCCAGGAGGCCACATACGGAAAGACTCGAGAGCAGGTGTCTAAGCATGGATGCCTGGGAACGCCACCTCATATTCCCACTCTTTAGTCAGGACAAGGCAGGCTCAATCTGCGGGCTCCTGGGTGAGCTACCCAGAGGGGAGAGTTGAAATGGACTCTCCTGAAGATGAGTCCTACTGTGGCTTGGTGGCCTGGGAGACCTTGGAATGTGGAGGTGGCTCAGGGACTCTGCAGGATTCTCCAACCTGAGGTGTTTGACAAGGCTCCAACAAGGAAGCTTCCCATGTGGAGACGAGAGAAGTTCTGTTCAGTGCCTCAGGAAAGCCCCATATCCTGTTCTTCGAACCAAAGCCTCTGAGGAGTGACACCTGGAAAACAAAGCAAGAGTTGAGATTAGGGCCTAAGGGCCTGTCCGGCTCAACCTTCTATCTCTGTTGACATCTGTGTGCATGCCTTCATGGAGGTAGCAGCTCAGCTTGTGTCCGAAGGCCCCTGTGTGTGCAGGGAGGCTCCCGGTAATGGTATGTCCTCGGGGGCCTTGAGGTTTCTCATATTCTGGAGGTGTGTGGCCAAAGGAATGGACAGAGTTTCCCAGGAGAGAGCAGGCATGGTCCTGTGGTATGGCTCCAGAGGACCCAGCCTAGAGGCTGTGTTTGCCAGGGCTGTGGGGACAGATGTCTGAAAAAGCAAACTTGGCTCAGGTAGGGGCCAAGGTAATGGCAGGCCTGATCTCCAGTCCGAGAGGGGAGATCCTCTGGATATGAAAGGAGGGCAGGTGGGAGGCAGTCGCTCAGGCTTTTGTCTCTGGGTGTTGCGTTCACAGTGGCCGTTCAGGGAAGGGGTTGCTTCAGGGGCCGAGGAAGAGGAAGAGCCTTCCTCTTGGGGGATTGTCCAAGCTCCCAAGTGTTTGGGTTCATTCTGTGGGAAGGGAAGAGTACTGTTTTCTGCCACAGGGGACCCCCCAGGAGAGGGACTCTAGAGCACAGCAGTGGGTTCCCTCAACTGGAATACACACCATCTAGTTAGTCCTGCGTGCCTATGGGCATGGCAAGCCACATATGCGGGCTCTTGGTCCAATCACTGAGAGGCGTTACTTGAATAAGGTACTCACGCTGAGGGTCACAATGTGTGTTTGTGCCCAAGGCGGCCCTCACACATGGTTTGGCCTCATGGGCCATGCCGTTTTTTCCTACACTGAAGGTTTGACTCACTGCCAGCAGCAAGGTTTCTTGCCATGGGGAAGGAGGGGTTCTGACTTGTGCATCAGGTTCCCCCCTGTGCAGGGATTGGAGATAAGGTCTAGGTTCTGATGACTGAAAACCCAGGTTGGGAATGGATGGTGGCCTAAGGCAGTGGCGGGTCCAATGTGCTGGGTGTGCAGCCAGCTGTGTCGGTGTCTGTTGGAAGGTCTGGGCTCAGGCTATTTGCGACAGAGCATCAGTGTTTAAGGTAGCCTATGCAATTGGGGTGTTGCCGAGGGCCAAGCAGTTTGATCCTCATTTGGGGTTTCTGGGCAGCACCATAGACAAAGTTTTTCTCCTGGGAGGCAGGCGGAGTGCTTCATTGTGGCCCCAGAATTCCCAGTAGGGAGGGTTTGTGGGCCAGGAGTGTGAGGACGGAAGTCTAGGAACACAAGCTAAAGTGAGGATTGGAGCCAAGGGCAGAGCAGGCCCACTAGGCAGAGGCTGAATCAAAATCTCCTGCATCTGAAGTCAGGCTGAGGATCAGACGTTGGCTGAGGCTGGAGTATGTGTCCATGATGGCACCTTCATGAAGCGGGGGCCTCATGAGGCCAAGGAAGTTTTCCCACGCTGAGTTTGGAGGTTGCCCCAAACCACCAGGTTTCCTTCTGTGGGACATTCGAGTCCTGTTGCATGGCTCCAGGACATACCATACGGAAGGACTGGAGAGCACGGTTCGAAGGATGGATCCCTGTACAGCATGCCTCGCATTCCCATTGGCCATTAGCCACAAGATATGTTTGATCTGCTGCCTCTGGGGCACGTTAACCAGGGGGCTGAGTTGAAATGGCCTCTCCTGAGGATGCGTCATAATGTGCGTTTGGGTCCATGGAAACCTTGGAATGTGCTGGTTGTTCAGTGGCCCTGCGGAACTCTCCTACCTGAAGGGTTTGATACATCCCCAGTAAGTAAGATCCCCATGTGGAGGCGAGAGAGGTTTGGTTTGGTGCCTCAGAAAAGCCCCGTGTGCTGGTCTACGAAAACAGACCTCTGAGGACGGACACATGGAAACCAAAGCTAAGGTTCAGATTAGGGCCTGGGGGCCTGTCCATTTCAACCTTCTGTCTCTGGGGAGATAGTTGCTCCGCTGGTGTCAGAGAGCCCCTCTTAGTCCAGGGTGGCCTACACTATTGATGGCCTCAGGGGCCTTGGAGCTTTTCCCTAACCTGTAGGGTTGTGGTCAATGGATTGGGCACAATTTCCTTGGAGAGGGCAGGCACAATCTTTCGCTGTGGCTCCAGAGGCCCTAGCCTGACGGTTGTGTGGGTCCAGGCTGAGGGCACAGAAGTCTGAAAACACAAACTCAGCTTATGAGTGGCGCCTAGGGTATGGCAGGCCGGATATACAGCGCGAGAGGGAGCTCCTGGGCCTCTGAAACAAGGGCGAGTGGGAGGCGTTCCTTCAGGCTTTTGTCTCTGGATGTTGTGTCCGAGATAGCCGTGGATTGGAGGGGTGGCCTCAGGGACTGTGGACGAGTATCCCTCTCTGGGGATTTGTCCCAGCTCCCAAGAGTTTGGGGTCATTTTGTGGGAAGGGTGGAAAAGTGTTGTCTGGCTCACGTGTCACTCCAAGAAAGGGATTCCAGAGCAGAGCCCCAGGTAGGAGCGGGGCGACTGGAAATCTCAAACACTGGTGAGGATTGGGTGCATAGGGGCTTGGCAATCCCCATATGTGGGCTCTTGGCCCAGGCCCTGACAGGCCTTTCTTTGACATGGGGCTCATGCTGAGGGTCAGAGTGTGAATTTGTGCCCAAGCAGCACTCAAGTTTGGGCGTGGCATCAGGGACCAGGAAGGTTTCTCCCACCCTGAAGGTGTGACTCCATGCCAAGAGCAAGCTTTACAGCCACGGGGAAGGAGGAGTTCTGTGTTGTGCTTGCGATACCCAGCTTTGTGGAGAATTGATATAATGTCTAGGTTCAGATATCTGAAAACCAATGTTAGGAAGAGGTGACGGCATAAGACCATGGCGTGTCCGAAGTGCTGGGTGTGCGGCCAGCTGTCTCCTTGTCTGTCTGGACGTCTGGCTTCAGGCTGTGTCAGACAGAGCATGAGTGCCCAGAGCAGCCTATCCAGTTCGGGTACCGTCGAGGCCCGAGCAGGTTGATCCTCATCTGGGTTTTCTGGAGAGAGCCCCACAGGGAAACGTTTTTCTTCCCTTGGGCAGACCCTGGGCTGGGTTGTGGTTCTGGAGTTCCTAGTCCGGAGGGCTTGTTTGCCAGGAGTGTGAGGAAGGAAGTCTGAAAACACAAGCTAGCGTAAGGTTTGTGACCGATGGCACGGCAGGCCCACTCTGAGAGGCTGAATCGAGAATCCTGCACTGAGGTCATTTCAACTCTGAGACGTGCCTCAGGCTAGAGTTTTTGTCCAGCATGGCCTCTTCCTGAATGGTGTGGGGGCCTCATGAGGCCAGGAAGGTTTGCCTACGATGGGATTTGTGAACTACTCCAAACCTCAAGGTTTCCTTCTGCACGAAAGTCGAGTGCTATTGGATGGTTCCAGGAGGCCACATACGGAAAGACTCGAGAGCAGGTGTCTAAGCATGGATGCCTGGGAACGCCACCTCATATTCCCACTCTTTAGTCAGGACAAGGCAGGCTCAATCTGCGGGCTCCTGGGTGAGCTACCCAGAGGGGAGAGTTGAAATGGACTCTCCTGAAGATGAGTCCTACTGTGGCTTGGTGGCCTGGGAGACCTTGGAATGTGGAGGTGGCTCAGGGACTCTGCAGGATTCTCCAACCTGAGGTGTTTGACAAGGCTCCAACAAGGAAGCTTCCCATGTGGAGACGAGAGAAGTTCTGTTCAGTGCCTCAGGAAAGCCCCATATCCTGTTCTTCGAACCAAAGCCTCTGAGGAGTGACACCTGGAAAACAAAGCAAGAGTTGAGATTAGGGCCTAAGGGCCTGTCCGGCTCAACCTTCTATCTCTGTTGACATCTGTGTGCATGCCTTCATGGAGGTAGCAGCTCAGCTTGTGTCCGAAGGCCCCTGTGTGTGCAGGGAGGCTCCCGGTAATGGTATGTCCTCGGGGGCCTTGAGGTTTCTCATATTCTGGAGGTGTGTGGCCAAAGGAATGGACAGAGTTTCCCAGGAGAGAGCAGGCATGGTCCTGTGGTATGGCTCCAGAGGACCCAGCCTAGAGGCTGTGTTTGCCAGGGCTGTGGGGACAGATGTCTGAAAAAGCAAACTTGGCTCAGGTAGGGGCCAAGGTAATGGCAGGCCTGATCTCCAGTCCGAGAGGGGAGATCCTCTGGATATGAAAGGAGGGCAGGTGGGAGGCAGTCGCTCAGGCTTTTGTCTCTGGGTGTTGCGTTCACAGTGGCCGTTCAGGGAAGGGGTTGCTTCAGGGGCCGAGGAAGAGCCTTCCTCTTGGGGGATTGTCCAAGCTCCCAAGTGTTTGGGTTCATTCTGTGGGAAGGGAAGAGTACTGTTTTCTGCCACAGGGGACCCCCCAGGAGAGGGACTCTAGAGCACAGCAGTGGGTTCCCTCAACTGGAATACACACCATCTAGTTAGTCCTGCGTGCCTATGGGCATGGCAAGCCACATATGCGGGCTCTTGGTCCAATCACTGAGAGGCGTTACTTGAATAAGGTACTCACGCTGAGGGTCACAATGTGTGTTTGTGCCCAAGGCGGCCCTCACACATGGGTTGGCCTCATGGGCCATGCCGTTTTTTCCTACACTGAAGGTTTGACTCACTGCCAGCAGCAAGGTTTCTTGCCATGGGGAAGGAGGGGTTCTGACTTGTGCATCAGGTTCCCCCCTGTGCAGGGATTGGAGATAAGGTCTAGGTTCTGATGACTGAAAACCCAGGTTGGGAATGGATGGTGGCCTAAGGCAGTGGCGGGTCCAATGTGCTGGGTGTGCAGCCAGCTGTGTCGGTGTCTGTTGGAAGGTCTGGGCTCAGGCTATTTGCGACAGAGCATCAGTGTTTAAGGTAGCCTATGCAATTGGGGTGTTGCCGAGGGCCAAGCAGTTTGATCCTCATTTGGGGTTTCTGGGCAGCACCATAGACAAAGTTTTTCTCCTGGGAGGCAGGCGGAGTGCTTCATTGTGGCCCCAGAATTCCCAGTAGGGAGGGTTTGTGGGCCAGGAGTGTGAGGACGGAAGTCTAGGAACACAAGCTAAAGTGAGGATTGGAGCCAAGGGCAGAGCAGGCCCACTAGGCAGAGGCTGAATCAAAATCTCCTGCATCTGAAGTCAGGCTGAGGATCAGACGTTGGCTGAGGCTGGAGTATGTGTCCATGATGGCACCTTCATGAAGCGGGGGCCTCATGAGGCCAAGGAAGTTTTCCCACGCTGAGTTTGGAGGTTGCCCCAAACCACCAGGTTTCCTTCTGTGGGACATTCGAGTCCTGTTGCATGGCTCCAGGACATACCATACGGAAGGACTGGAGAGCACGGTTCGAAGGATGGATCCCTGTACAGCATGCCTCGCATTCCCATTGGCCATTAGCCACAAGATATGTTTGATCTGCTGCCTCTGGGGCACGTTAACCAGGGGGCTGAGTTGAAATGGCCTCTCCTGAGGATGCGTCATAATGTGCGTTTGGGTCCATGGAAACCTTGGAATGTGCTGGTTGTTCAGTGGCCCTGCGGAACTCTCCTACCTGAAGGGTTTGATACATCCCCAGTAAGTAAGATCCCCATGTGGAGGCGAGAGAGGTTTGGTTTGGTGCCTCAGAAAAGCCCCGTGTGCTGGTCTACGAAAACAGACCTCTGAGGACGGACACATGGAAACCAAAGCTAAGGTTCAGATTAGGGCCTGGGGGCCTGTCCATTTCAACCTTCTGTCTCTGGGGAGATAGTTGCTCCGCTGGTGTCAGAGAGCCCCTCTTAGTCCAGGGTGGCCTACACTATTGATGGCCTCAGGGGCCTTGGAGCTTTTCCCTAACCTGTAGGGTTGTGGTCAATGGATTGGGCACAATTTCCTTGGAGAGGGCAGGCACAATCTTTCGCTGTGGCTCCAGAGGCCCTAGCCTGACGGTTGTGTGGGTCCAGGCTGAGGGCACAGAAGTCTGAAAACACAAACTCAGCTTATGAGTGGCGCCTAGGGTATGGCAGGCCGGATATACAGCCCGAGAGGGAGCTCCTGGGCCTCTGAAACAAGGGCGAGTGGGAGGCGTTCCTTCAGGCTTTTGTCTCTGGATGTTGTGTCCGAGATAGCCGTGGATTGGAGGGGTGGCCTCAGGGACTGTGGACGAGTATCCCTCTCTGGGGATTTGTCCCAGCTCCCAAGAGTTTGGGGTCATTTTGTGGGAAGGGTGGAAAAGTGTTGTCTGGCTCACGTGTCACTCCAAGAAAGGGATTCCAGAGCAGAGCCCCAGGTAGGAGCGGGGCGACTGGAAATCTCAAACACTGGTGAGGATTGGGTGCATAGGGGCTTGGCAAGCCCCATATGCGGCTCTTGGCCCAGGCCCTGACAGGCCTTTCTTTGACATGGGGCTCATGCTGAGGGTCAGAGTGTGAATTTGTGCCCAAGCAGCACTCAAGTTTGGGCGTGGCATCAGGGACCAGGAAGGTTTCTCCCACCCTGAAGGTGTGACTCCATGCCAAGAGCAAGCTTTACAGCCACGGGGAAGGAGGAGTTCTGTGTTGTGCTTGCGATACCCAGCTTTGTGGAGAATTGATATAATGTCTAGGTTCAGATATCTGAAAACCAATGTTAGGAAGAGGTGACGGCATAAGACCATGGCGTGTCCGAAGTGCTGGGTGTGCGGCCAGCTGTCTCCTTGTCTGTCTGGACGTCTGGCTTCAGGCTGTGTCAGACAGAGCATGAGTGCCCAGAGCAGCCTATCCAGTTCGGGTACCGTCGAGGCCCGAGCAGGTTGATCCTCATCTGGGTTTTCTGGAGAGAGCCCCACAGGGAAACGTTTTTCTTCCCTTGGGCAGACCCTGGGCTGGGTTGTGGTTCTGGAGTTCCTAGTCCGGAGGGCTTGTTTGCCAGGAGTGTGAGGAAGGAAGTCTGAAAACACAAGCTAGCGTAAGGTTTGTGACCGATGGCACGGCAGGCCCACTCTGAGAGGCTGAATCGAGAATCCTGCACTGAGGTCATTTCAACTCTGAGACGTGCCTCAGGCTAGAGTTTTTGTCCAGCATGGCCTCTTCCTGAATGGTGTGGGGGCCTCATGAGGCCAGGAAGGTTTGCCTACGATGGGATTTGTGAACTACTCCAAACCTCAAGGTTTCCTTCTGCACGAAAGTCGAGTGCTATTGGATGGTTCCAGGAGGCCACATACGGAAAGACTCGAGAGCAGGTGTCTAAGCATGGATGCCTGGGAACGCCACCTCATATTCCCACTCTTTAGTCAGGACAAGGCAGGCTCAATCTGCGGGCTCCTGGGTGAGCTACCCAGAGGGGAGAGTTGAAATGGACTCTCCTGAAGATGAGTCCTACTGTGGCTTGTTGGCCTGGGAGACCTTGGAATGTGGAGGTGGCTCAGGGACTCTGCAGGATTCTCCAACCTGAGGTGTTTGACAAGGCTCCAACAAGGAAGCTTCCCATGTGGAGACGAGAGAAGTTCTGTTCAGTGCCTCAGGAAAGCCCCATATCCTGTTCTTCGAACCAAAGCCTCTGAGGAGTGACACCTGGAAAACAAAGCAAGAGTTGAGATTAGGGCCTAAGGGCCTGTCCGGCTCAACCTTCTATCTCTGTTGACATCTGTGTGCATGCCTTCATGGAGGTAGCAGCTCAGCTTGTGTCCGAAGGCCCCTGTGTGTGCAGGGAGGCTCCCGGTAATGGTATGTCCTCGGGGGCCTTGAGGTTTCTCATATTCTGGAGGTGTGTGGCCAAAGGAATGGACAGAGTTTCCCAGGAGAGAGCAGGCATGGTCCTGTGGTATGGCTCCAGAGGACCCAGCCTAGAGGCTGTGTTTGCCAGGGCTGTGGGGACAGATGTCTGAAAAAGCAAACTTGGCTCAGGTAGGGGCCAAGGTAATGGCAGGCCTGATCTCCAGTCCGAGAGGGGAGATCCTCTGGATATGAAAGGAGGGCAGGTGGGAGGCAGTCGCTCAGGCTTTTGTCTCTGGGTGTTGCGTTCACAGTGGCCGTTCAGGGAAGGGGTTGCTTCAGGGGCCGAGGAAGAGCCTTCCTCTTGGGGGATTGTCCAAGCTCCCAAGTGTTTGGGTTCATTCTGTGGGAAGGGAAGAGTACTGTTTTCTGCCACAGGGGACCCCCCAGGAGAGGGACTCTAGAGCACAGCAGTGGGTTCCCTCAACTGGAATACACACCATCTAGTTAGTCCTGCGTGCCTATGGGCATGGCAAGCCACATATGCGGGCTCTTGGTCCAATCACTGAGAGGCGTTACTTGAATAAGGTACTCACGCTGAGGGTCACAATGTGTGTTTGTGCCCAAGGCGGCCCTCACACATGGGTTGGCCTCATGGGCCATGCCGTTTTTTCCTACACTGAAGGTTTGACTCACTGCCAGCAGCAAGGTTTCTTGCCATGGGGAAGGAGGGGTTCTGACTTGTGCATCAGGTTCCCCCCTGTGCAGGGATTGGAGATAAGGTCTAGGTTCTGATGACTGAAAACCCAGGTTGGGAATGGATGGTGGCCTAAGGCAGTGGCGGGTCCAATGTGCTGGGTGTGCAGCCAGCTGTGTCGGTGTCTGTTGGAAGGTCTGGGCTCAGGCTATTTGCGACAGAGCATCAGTGTTTAAGGTAGCCTATGCAATTGGGGTGTTGCCGAGGGCCAAGCAGTTTGATCCTCATTTGGGGTTTCTGGGCAGCACCATAGACAAAGTTTTTCTCCTGGGAGGCAGGCGGAGTGCTTCATTGTGGCCCCAGAATTCCCAGTAGGGAGGGTTTGTGGGCCAGGAGTGTGAGGACGGAAGTCTAGGAACACAAGCTAAAGTGAGGATTGGAGCCAAGGGCAGAGCAGGCCCACTAGGCAGAGGCTGAAACAAAATCTCCTGCATCTGAAGTCAGGCTGAGGATCAGACGTTGGCTGAGGCTGGAGTATGTGTCCATGATGGCACCTTCATGAAGCGGGGGCCTCATGAGGCCAAGGAAGTTTTCCCACGCTGAGTTTGGAGGTTGCCCCAAACCACCAGGTTTCCTTCTGTGGGACATTCGAGTCCTGTTGCATGGCTCCAGGACATACCATACGGAAGGACTGGAGAGCACGGTTCGAAGGATGGATCCCTGTACAGCATGCCTCGCATTCCCATTGGCCATTAGCCACAAGATATGTTTGATCTGCTGCCTCTGGGGCACGTTAACCAGGGGGCTGAGTTGAAATGGCCTCTCCTGAGGATGCGTCATAATGTGCGTTTGGGTCCATGGAAACCTTGGAATGTGCTGGTTGTTCAGTGGCCCTGCGGAACTCTCCTACCTGAAGGGTTTGATACATCCCCAGTAAGTAAGATCCCCATGTGGAGGCGAGAGAGGTTTGGTTTGGTGCCTCAGAAAAGCCCCGTGTGCTGGTCTACGAAAACAGACCTCTGAGGACGGACACATGGAAACCAAAGCTAAGGTTCAGATTAGGGCCTGGGGGCCTGTCCATTTCAACCTTCTGTCTCTGGGGAGATAGTTGCTCCGCTGGTGTCAGAGAGCCCCTCTTAGTCCAGGGTGGCCTACACTATTGATGACCTCAGGGGCCTTGGAGCTTTTCCCTAACCTGTAGGGTTGTGGTCAATGGATTGGGCACAATTTCGTTGGAGAGGGCAGGCACAATCTTTCGCTGTGGCTCCAGAGGCCCTAGCCTGACGGTTTTGTGGGTCCAGGCTGAGGGCACAGAAGTCTGAAAACACAAACTCAGCTTATGAGTGGCGCCTAGGGTATGGCAGGCCGGATATACAGCGCGAGAGGGAGCTCCTGGGCCTCTGAAACAAGGGCGAGTGGGAGGCGTTCCTTCAGGCTTTTGTCTCTGGATGTTGTGTCCGAGATGGCCGTGGATTGGAGGGGTGGCCTCAGGGACTGTGGACGAGTATCCCTCTCTGGGGATTTGTCCCAGCTCCCAAGAGTTTGGGGTCATTTTGTGGGAAGGGTGGAAAAGTGTTGTCTGGCTCACGTGTCACTCCAAGAAAGGGATTCCAGAGCAGAGCCCCAGGTAGGAGCGGGGCGACTGGAAATCTCAAACACTGGTGAGGATTGGGTGCATAGGGGCTTGGCAATCCCCATATGTGGGCTCTTGGCCCAGGCCCTGACAGGCCTTTCTTTGACATGGGGCTCATGCTGAGGGTCAGAGTGTGAATTTGTGCCCAAGCAGCACTCAAGTTTGGGCGTGGCATCAGGGACCAGGAAGGTTTCTCCCACCCTGAAGGTGTGACTCCATGCCAAGAGCAAGCTTTACAGCCACGGGGAAGGAGGAGTTCTGTGTTGTGCTTGCGATACCCAGCTTTGTGGAGAATTGATATAATGTCTAGGTTCAGATATCTGAAAACCAATGTTAGGAAGAGGTGACGGCATAAGACCATGGCGTGTCCGAAGTGCTGGGTGTGCGGCCAGCTGTCTCCTTGTCTGTCTGGACGTCTGGCTTCAGGCTGTGTCAGACAGAGCATGAGTGCCCAGAGCAGCCTATCCAGTTCGGGTACCGTCGAGGCCCGAGCAGGTTGATCCTCATCTGGGTTTTCTGGAGAGAGCCCCACAGGGAAACGTTTTTCTTCCCTTGGGCAGACCCTGGGCTGGGTTGTGGTTCTGGAGTTCCTAGTCCGGAGGGCTTGTTTGCCAGGAGTGTGAGGAAGGAAGTCTGAAAACACAAGCTAGCGTAAGGTTTGTGACCGATGGCACGGCAGGCCCACTCTGAGAGGCTGAATCGAGAATCCTGCACTGAGGTCATTTCAACTCTGAGACGTGCCTCAGGCTAGAGTTTTTGTCCAGCATGGCCTCTTCCTGAATGGTGTGGGGGCCTCATGAGGCCAGGAAGGTTTGCCTACGATGGGATTTGTGAACTACTCCAAACCTCAAGGTTTCCTTCTGCACGAAAGTCGAGTGCTATTGGATGGTTCCAGGAGGCCACATACGGAAAGACTCGAGAGCAGGTGTCTAAGCATGGATGCCTGGGAACGCCACCTCATATTCCCACTCTTTAGTCAGGACAAGGCAGGCTCAATCTGCGGGCTCCTGGGTGAGCTACCCAGAGGGGAGAGTTGAAATGGACTCTCCTGAAGATGAGTCCTACTGTGGCTTGTTGGCCTGGGAGACCTTGGAATGTGGAGGTGGCTCAGGGACTCTGCAGGATTCTCCAACCTGAGGTGTTTGACAAGGCTCCAACAAGGAAGCTTCCCATGTGGAGACGAGAGAAGTTCTGTTCAGTGCCTCAGGAAAGCCCCATATCCTGTTCTTCGAACCAAAGCCTCTGAGGAGTGACACCTGGAAAACAAAGCAAGAGTTGAGATTAGGGCCTAAGGGCCTGTCCGGCTCAACCTTCTATCTCTGTTGACATCTGTGTGCATGCCTTCATGGAGGTAGCAGCTCAGCTTGTGTCCGAAGGCCCCTGTGTGTGCAGGGAGGCTCCCGGTAATGGTATGTCCTCGGGGGCCTTGAGGTTTCTCATATTCTGGAGGTGTGTGGCCAAAGGAATGGACAGAGTTTCCCAGGAGAGAGCAGGCATGGTCCTGTGGTATGGCTCCAGAGGACCCAGCCTAGAGGCTGTGTTTGCCAGGGCTGTGGGGACAGATGTCTGAAAAAGCAAACTTGGCTCAGGTAGGGGCCAAGGTAATGGCAGGCCTGATCTCCAGTCCGAGAGGGGAGATCCTCTGGATATGAAAGGAGGGCAGGTGGGAGGCAGTCGCTCAGGCTTTTGTCTCTGGGTGTTGCGTTCACAGTGGCCGTTCAGGGAAGGGGTTGCTTCAGGGGCCGAGGAAGAGCCTTCCTCTTGGGGGATTGTCCAAGCTCCCAAGTGTTTGGGTTCATTCTGTGGGAAGGGAAGAGTACTGTTTTCTGCCACAGGGGACCCCCCAGGAGAGGGACTCTAGAGCACAGCAGTGGGTTCCCTCAACTGGAATACACACCATCTAGTTAGTCCTGCGTGCCTATGGGCATGGCAAGCCACATATGCGGGCTCTTGGTCCAATCACTGAGAGGCGTTACTTGAATAAGGTACTCACGCTGAGGGTCACAATGTGTGTTTGTGCCCAAGGCGGCCCTCACACATGGGTTGGCCTCATGGGCCATGCCGTTTTTTCCTACACTGAAGGTTTGACTCACTGCCAGCAGCAAGGTTTCTTGCCATGGGGAAGGAGGGGTTCTGACTTGTGCATCAGGTTCCCCCCTGTGCAGGGATTGGAGATAAGGTCTAGGTTCTGATGACTGAAAACCCAGGTTGGGAATGGATGGTGGCCTAAGGCAGTGGCGGGTCCAATGTGCTGGGTGTGCAACCAGCTGTGTCGGTGTCTGTTGGAAGGTCTGGGCTCAGGCTATTTGCGACAGAGCATCAGTGTTTAAGGTAGCCTATGCAATTGGGGTGTTGCCGAGGGCCAAGCAGTTTGATCCTCATTTGGGGTTTCTGGGCAGCACCATAGACAAAGTTTTTCTCCTGGGAGGCAGGCGGAGTGCTTCATTGTGGCCCCAGAATTCCCAGTAGGGAGGGTTTGTGGGCCAGGAGTGTGAGGACGGAAGTCTAGGAACACAAGCTAAAGTGAGGATTGGAGCCAAGGGCAGAGCAGGCCCACTAGGCAGAGGCTGAATCAAAATCTCCTGCATCTGAAGTCAGGCTGAGGATCAGACGTTGGCTGAGGCTGGAGTATGTGTCCATGATGGCACCTTCATGAAGCGGGGGCCTCATGAGGCCAAGGAAGTTTTCCCACGCTGAGTTTGGAGGTTGCCCCAAACCACCAGGTTTCCTTCTGTGGGACATTCGAGTCCTGTTGCATGGCTCCAGGACATACCATACGGAAGGACTGGAGAGCACGGTTCGAAGGATGGATCCCTGTACAGCATGCCTCGCATTCCCATTGGCCATTAGCCACAAGATATGTTTGATCTGCTGCCTCTGGGGCACGTTAACCAGGGGGCTGAGTTGAAATGGCCTCTCCTGAGGATGCGTCATAATGTGCGTTTGGGTCCATGGAAACCTTGGAATGTGCTGGTTGTTCAGTGGCCCTGCGGAACTCTCCTACCTGAAGGGTTTGATACATCCCCAGTAAGTAAGATCCCCATGTGGAGGCGAGAGAGGTTTGGTTTGGTGCCTCAGAAAAGCCCCGTGTGCTGGTCTACGAAAACAGACCTCTGAGGACGGACACATGGAAACCAAAGCTAAGGTTCAGATTAGGGCCTGGGGGCCTGTCCATTTCAACCTTCTGTCTCTGGGGAGATAGTTGCTCCGCTGGTGTCAGAGAGCCCCTCTTAGTCCAGGGTGGCCTACACTATTGATGACCTCAGGGGCCTTGGAGCTTTTCCCTAACCTGTAGGGTTGTGGTCAATGGATTGGGCACAATTTCGTTGGAGAGGGCAGGCACAATCTTTCGCTGTGGCTCCAGAGGCCCTAGCCTGACGGTTTTGTGGGTCCAGGCTGAGGGCACAGAAGTCTGAAAACACAAACTCAGCTTATGAGTGGCGCCTAGGGTATGGCAGGCCGGATATACAGCGCGAGAGGGAGCTCCTGGGCCTCTGAAACAAGGGCGAGTGGGAGGCGTTCCTTC
>NW_028134139.1:0-57437 GCF_964662115.1 Mustela nivalis | reverse complement strand
GTTTGTGTTTTCAGACTTTTGTCCAAATAGCCCTGGACCACACACGCTCCACACTTGGGTCCTTGGAACCACACCTCAGGACTGTGCTTCCCTTTCAAGGGAATTCTTCCCATTCCATTGGCCACAACCTTGCAAATGAGGAAAAACCTCCAAAGTCACCGAGGCCATCCCATTAGTGTAGGCCGCCCAGGACAAACAGGGGTGATCTCAAACCAGCTGAGCAACTACCTCCACTCAGACAACAGATGTCCCCAGAGAAGAATATTGAACCGGACAGGCCCCTAGGCCCTAATCAGATCCATTGGTTTGGTTTCCAGGCATCTCTCCTCAGAGGCCTCGTTTCCAATACCAGCATATGGTGGTTTCCTGAGGCACCATTAAAAACAAATCTCGTCTCCCCATGGAAAACTTGCTCATTGGAGCTTTGTCATAACCTCTGGTTAGGAGAATCCTTCAGGGCCCTGGTGCCACTGCCCCATACCAAGGTCTCCATGGACTCAAACCAACGTTAAGACCATTCTCAGGAAAGTCCATTTCAACTCAGCCCCCTCTGTTACTACCCCAAGACAGCAGATCAAACCTTGCTTGTTGCTAGGAGACAATTGGAATGTGAGGCTGGCTACCCTGGCATCCATACTTACAACCCTGTTCTGGAAAAATACCTTATAAGACGTCCTGGAGCCATCCAACAAATCTTAATTGTCCCACAGAAGGAATCCTTGTGGTTTGGAGCATCTCACAACTCCAATAGTGGGAAAACCCCCATGGCCTCATAATGCCCCCCCTTCCTGAAGGGGCCCACATGGACAGAAACTCAAACCTGAGCCAAAGTCTGAAGCTGGACCTGACTTCAGACGCATGAAATCTCAATTCAGCTCTGCAGAGTGTGCCTGCCATGTCCTTGCCCCGAAACCTAAACCTAGCTTGTGTTCTCAGACTTCCGTCCTCACTCTCCTGGCCCACAAGCCCTCCAGTTTGGGAATTCCGAAGCCACAATGCAGCACTCTGCCTGCCCTCCAGAAGAAAAACTTTGCCCTATGCTGCTAATAAGAAACCCCAAATGATTTTCTAATGCATGCCACTCGATTGTAAAGCAATTATACAGCCCACCCTGTATTCTAATGCCCTGTCTGGCACAGCCTGAGACAAGACATCCCAAACGACACCCAGACAGCTGGCCCCAACCTGGACACATAGGACCCGCTATGGCTGTATGTCGTCATCTCTTCCCAACCTCGGTTTTCAGGTTTCAGAACCTAGACCTTATCTCCAATCACTGCCCAGGGGTGAACGTGATGCAGAAATTAGAATTCCTCCTTCCCCATGGCCAGAAACCTTGTGGTTGACATGTTGTCCAACGTTCTATGTGGGAAAACCTACATTGTCCGAAAGGCTACGCCAGTGCTTGAGGGCCGCCTAGGGCACAGACATGCATTGTGACCTGCAGCGTGAGTCCCGTATTAAAGTAACGCCTCTCAGTGGCTGGACCAAGATCCTGCATATGGGGCTTGTCATATCCATAGGCCCCCAGCCTTAACCAGAGGGCGAGTATTCCAGTTGTCAGTACCCACTGCTATGCTCTAGAATCCCTCTACTGAGGGGACACATGAGGCAGAAAACCGGACACTTCCCTTCCCACAGAATGACCCCAAACACTTGGAGGCTGGACAAACTACCAGAGAGGGAGACTTCTACGACCCATGAGGCAACTCCTACATTAAACGGACATTGTGGACAAAACATCCAGAGACAAAAGCCTGAGCGACTGCCTCCCTCTCACCCTTCTTTCATATCCAGAGGAGCTCCCCTCATGGGCTGTAGATCAGGCCTGCCGTAACCTCGGCCCCAAACCTGAGCTGAGTTAGGGTTTTTGGATGTCTGTCTGCACAGCCATGGCCCACACAGCCTCCAGGCTGGGGTCTCTGGAGCCACACCACAGAACTGTGCCTGCTCTCTCCTAAGAAACTGCCCATTCCATTGGCCACAACTCTACAAAATAGTAGAAACCTCAAGGTCCCCAAGGACATCCCACTACCGCAAGCCGCACTGGACAAATAGGGGCATTATGACACAAGCTGAGCAACTACTACCTCCATGCAGACACACAGACAGATATCCGCAGAGACAGAAGATTGAACCAGACAGGCCCCTAGGCCCTATTATGAACTCTTGCTTTGGTGTCAAGGTATCACTCCTCAGAGGCCTGGGTTCGAAGACCAGCATACGGGGCTTTCCTGAGGCACCAGACAGAAGACCTCTCATCTCCACATGGGAAGCTTCCTTGTTGGAGTTGTGTCAAGCCCTTCGGGTTGGAGAATCCTGCAGAGTCCCTTAGCTACTGCCACATTCCAAGGTCTCCATGGCCACCAACCCACATTATGACTCATCCTCAGGAGAGTCCATTTAAACTCAGCCTTCTGGGTAGCTCACCCAAGAGCCCACAGATTGAGCGTGCCTTCTCTCGACCAGGCAATGGGAAGGTGAGTTGGCGTTTCTCGGCATCCATGCTTAGGCCCCTGCTCTCGAGTCTTTCTGTATGGGGCATCCTGGAACCATCCAATAGTACTCGACTGTCCTGAAGAAGGAAACTTTGAAGTTTGGAGCAGCTCACAACTCCCAGCGTAGGGAAACATCCCTGGCCTCATGACGTCCCCACCCCCTTCAGGAAGGGGCCGTCATGGACACAAACTCCAGCTTGAGGCAACATCTGATACTCGCCCTGACCTCACCTGCAGGAGATCTCGATTCAGCCTCTGCAGAGTGGGCCTGCCATGCTCTTGGCCCCAAAACTTGTGCTAGCTTGTGTTTTCAGACTTCCTTCCTCACAATCCTGGCCACACCCCTCCAGTTTGGCAATTCCGGAGACGCAATGCAGCACTCTGCCTGCCCTCCAGAAGAAAAATATTGCCCTATAGGGCTAAACGGAAACGCCAAATGAGTAACAACCTGCATGCCACTCGACCATACCCCAATTATACAGTCTAGCCTGTGCACTAAAGCCCTGTCTGACACAGCCTGAGGGCAGACCTCCAGTCCAACACCCAGAAAGCTGGCCGTACACAGAGCATATCACACCCGCAATGGCTTTAGGCCATCATCTCTACCCAACCTCAGTTTTCACCTTCAGAACCTAGACCTTATCTCCACTCACTGCTCTGGAATGAATGTGATGCAAGAATCAGAACTTCTCCTTCGCCTTGGCAAGTAACCTAGTGGTTGGCATGTTGTCCAATGTTTATTGTAGGAGAAAGCAGCATGGACTATGAGGCCCCACCTAACCCTGAGGGCCACAATATGCACAAACACACATTGTGACCCTCAGCGTGAGCCCTATCCTCATGTAAAGCCTCTTAGTGACTGGAACAACAGCCCACATATGGGGCTTGCCAAGCCTCTAGTCCCCCAATCTCAACCAGAGTTCGAGATGACTAGTCACCCCTACTCAGGTCTCTACTCTGGAATCCCATTTTGGTGGGACACCTGAGGTAAAAAAAAAAAATACAGAAAGGACTCTTCCCATCCACAGAATGATCCCAACCCCTTGGGATCAGGCCATATCACCAGAGAAAGAATTGTCCATGGCCCTTGAGGACATCCCGACATTCCACGGCCACCGTTGACACAAAATCCAGAGACAAAAGCCTGAGCAATCGCCACATACTCGCCCTTTGTTCATAGCCCGGAAAATTCTCACGTTCTGTAGATCGAGCCTTCATACATACATCCCCAAACCTAAGCTGAGTTTGTGTTTTCAGACTTCTGTCCCCACAGGCCTGGCCCACACACCATCCAAGCTGGGGCCCCTGGAGCCACACCTCAGGACTGTGGCTTCCCTCTCCAGGGGAATTCTGCCATTTCCATTGTCCACAACCCAATAGATTAGGAGAATCCTCCGAACTCCCCGAGGCCATCCGAATAGTGTTGGCTGCCCAGGACACACTGGGATGATCTTTCACAACTTAGGAAACTACCTCCACTCAGACCCAGAGACAGATATCCCCATAGAATAAGATTGAACTGGACAGGCACTTAGGCCCTAATCAGATCCATTGCTTTTGATTCCAGTCATCTCTCCTCAGAGGCCTGGTTTCCAATACCAGCATATGGGAGATTCCTTAGGCACTCATCAAAACAATTCTCCTCTCTACATAGGAAACATACTCTTTAGAACTCCATCAAAACCTCCTGTTATGAACATCCCTCAAGGCCCCGGTTCAAGCACCCCATTCCAAGGTCTACATGGACACAAATGCACATTATGACCCATCCTCAACTCACCCATTTCAACACACCCGCCTCGGATGCTCCCGTAGATCCAGCAGATCGAACTTGCCTTGGCTCTATGAGACACCCGGAATGGGAGGCAGGCTGCCCAGGCATCCATCCTTAGAACCCTGCTCTGGATAACTTCCTTATGGGATGTCCTGGAGCCATCCAACAGGTCTCGACTGTCCCACAGAAGGAATCATTGCGGTTTGGAGCATCTCACAATTCCCATCGTGGGAAAACCTCCATGTCCTCGTGACACCGTCCCCTTCATGAAGGGGCCGTCATGGACAGAAACTTCGACCTAAGCCAACGTCTGATCCTAGCTCTGTCTTCAGGTATACAGGATATCAAATCATCTCTGCAGAGGGTGCCTGCCGTCCCCTCACCCCGAAATCTAAGTCTGGCTTGTGTTCTCAGAATTTTTTCCTCACACTCCTGGCCCACAAGCCTTCCAGTTTGGGAATTCTGGAGCCACTATGTGGCACTGTGTCTTCCCTCCAGAAGAAAAACGTTGCCCTCTGGGGCTACCCAGTAACCACAAATGAGTACCATCCTGCACGAAACTCGACTGCACCCCAATGATACAGTCTAGCCTGGGCACTAATTCCCTGTCTGCCACAGCCTGAGCCTGCACCTCCCAACCCACACTCAACAGCTGGCCGAACACTGAGCACATCAGACACACCATGGCCTTAGGTCTTCATCTCTTCCCAACCTCAGTTTTCAGGCTTCAGAACCTAGACCTTAAATCCAATCACAGTCCAGGAGTGAAAGTGTGGCAGAAATTAGAACTCCTTCTTCCCCATGGCCAGAAAACTTGTGGTTGCCATATTGTGCAACGTTCAGTGTAGGAGAAACCAGCATGGTACATTAGGCCACGCCCTGACTTGAGGGGCTCCTTGGGCACAAAAACACATTGTGAAACTCAGTGTGAGACCTATCCTCAAGGAAAGCCTCTCAGTGTCTGGACCAAGAGCCCACATATGGGGCTTGCCATGTTCTTAGGTCCCAATGTTAACCAGAGGTCTGGTTGTCCAGTTGCCCCAACCCACGACTCTGCTCTGGAATCCCTCTTTTGGTGGTCCACCTGAGGTAAAAAAAAAAAACAAAAACAAAAACAAAAAAAATAAACAAAAAAACAGAAAGGCCTCCTCCCTTCCCACAGAATGACCTCAAACTCTTGGGATCAGGTCAAATCCCCAGAAAGGGAGCCTCATCGATGGCCCATGAGGACACCCCGACATTCCATGGCAATCGGTGACACATTTCCAGAAAAAAAAAAAAAAAGCATGATCAAGCATCTCACATCGCCCTTTGTTCATATCCCGAAGAGTTCTCCTCACGGTCTATAGATCGGGCCGGCCATACCTACATCCCCCAACCTAAGTGGAGTTTGTGTTTTCAGACTTTTGTCCAAATAGCCCTGGACCACACACGCTCCACACTTGGGTCCTTGGAGCCACACCTCAGGACTGTGCTTCCCTTTCAAGGGAATTCTTCCCATTCCATTGGCCACAACCTTGCAAATGAGGAAAAACCTCCAAAGTCACCGAGGCCATCCCAATAGTGTAGGCCGCCCAGGACAAACAGGGGTGATCTCAAACCAGCTGAGCAACTACCTCCACTCAGACAACAGATGTCCCCAGAGAAGAATATTGAACCGGACAGGCCCCTAGGCCCTAATCAGATCCATTGCTTTGGTTTCCAGGCATCTCTCCTCAGAGGCCTCGTTTCCAATACCAGCATATGGTGGTTTCCTGAGGCACCATTAAAAACAAATCTCGTCTCCCCATGGAAAACTTGCTCATTGGAGCTTTGTCATAACCTCTGGTTAGGAGAATCCTTCAGGGCCCTGGTGCCACTGCCCCATACCAAGGTCTCCATGGACTCAAACCAACGTTAAGACCATTCTCAGGAAAGTCCATTTCAACTCAGCCCCCTCTGTTACTACCCCAAGACAGCAGATCAAACCTTGCTTGTTGCTAGGAGACAATTGGAATGTGAGGCTGGCTACCCTGGCATCCATACTTACAACCCTGTTCTGGAAAAATACCTTATAAGACGTCCTGGAGCCATCCAACAAATCTTAATTGTCCCACAGTAGGAATCCTTGTGGTGTGGAGCATCTCACAACTCCAATAGTGGGAAAACCCCCATGGCCTCATAATGCCCCCCCTTCCTGAAGGGGCCCACATGGACAGAAACTCAAACCTGAGCCGAAGTCTGAAGCTGGACCTGACTTCAGACGCATGAAATCTCAATTCAGCTCTGCAGAGTGTGCCTGCCATGTCCTTGCCCCGAAACCTAAGCCTAGCTTGTGTTCTCAGACTTCCGTCCTCACTCTCCTGGCCCACAAGCCCTCCAGTTTGGGAATTCCGAAGCCACAATGCAGCACTCTGCCTGCCCTCCAGAAGAAAAACTTTGCCCTATGCTGCTAATAAGAAACCCCAAATGATTTTCTAATGCATGCCACTCGATTGTAAAGCAATTATACAGCCCACCCTGTATTCTAATGCCCTGTCTGGCACAGCCTGAGACAAGACATCCCAAACGACACCCAGACAGCTGGCCCCAACCTGGACACATAGGACCCGCTATGGCTGTATGTCGTCATCTCTTCCCAACCTCGGTTTTCAGGTTTCAGAACCTAGACCTTATCTCCAATCACTGCCCAGGGGTGAACGTGATGCAGAAATTAGAATTCCTCCTTCCCCATGGCCAGAAACCTTGTGGTTGACATGTTGTCCAACGTTCTATGTGGGAAAACCTACATTGTCCGAAAGGCCACGCCAGTGCTTGAGGGCCGCCTAGGGCACAGACATGCATTGTGACCTGCAGCGTGAGTCCCGTATTAAAGTAACGCCTCTCAGTGGCTGGACCAAGATCCTGCATATGGGGCTTGTCATATCCATAGGCCCCCAGCCTTAACCAGAGGGCGAGTATTCCAGTTGTCAGTACCCACTGCTATGCTCTAGAATCCCTCTACTGAGGGGACACATGAGGCAGAAAACCGGACACTTCCCTTCCCACAGAATGACCCCAAACACTTGGCGGCTGGACAAACTACCAGAGAGGGAGACTTCTACGACCCATGAGGCAACTCCTACATTAAACGGACATTGTGGACAAAACATCCAGAGACAAAAGCCTGAGCGACTGCCTCCCTCTCACCCTTCTTTCATATCCAGAGGAGCTCCCCTCATGGGCTGTAGATCAGGCCTGCCGTAACCTCGGCCCCAAACCTGAGCTGAGTTAGGGTTTTTGGATGTCTGTCTGCACAGCCATGGCCCACACAGCCTCCAGGCTGGGGTCTCTGGAGCCACACCACAGAACTGTGCCTGCTCTCTCCTAAGAAACTGCCCATTCCATTGGCCACAACTCTACAAAATAGTAGAAACCTCAAGGTCCCCAAGGACATCCCACTACCGCAAGCCGCACTGGACCAATTCGGGCATTATGACACAAGCTGAGCAACTACTACCTCCATGCAGACACACAGACAGATATCCGCAGAGACAGAAGATTGAACCAGACAGGCCCCTAGGCCCTATTATGAACTCTTGCTTTGGTGTCAAGGTATCACTCCTCAGAGGCCTGGGTTCGAAGACCAGCATACGGGGCTTTCCTGAGGCACCAGACAGAAGACCTCTCATCTCCACATGGGAAGCTTCCTTGTTGGAGTTGTGTCAAGCCCTTCGGGTTGGAGAATCCTGCAGAGTCCCTTAGCTACTGCCACATTCCAAGGTCTCCATGGCCACCAACCCACATTATGACTCATCCTCAGGAGAGTCCATTTAAACTCAGCCTTCTGGGTAGCTCACCCAAGAGCCCACAGATTGAGCGTGCCTTCTCTCGACCAGGCAATGGGAAGGTGAGTTGGCGTTTCTCGGCATCCATGCTTAGGCCCCTGCTCTCGAGTCTTTCTGTATGGGGCATCCTGGAACCATCCAATAGTACTCGACTGTCCTGAAGAAGGAAACTTTGAAGTTTGGAGCAGCTCACAACTCCCAGCGTAGGGAAACATCCCTGGCCTCATGACGTCTCCACCCCCTTCAGGAAGGGGCCGTCATGGACACAAACTCCAGCTTGAGGCAACATCTGATACTCGCCCTGACCTCACCTGCAGGAGATCTCGATTCAGCCTCTGCAGAGTGGGCCTGCCATGCTCTTGGCCCCAAAACTCGTGCTAGCTTGTGTTTTCAGACTTCCTTCCTCACAATCCTGGCCACACCCCTCCAGTTTGGCAATTCCGGAGACGCAATGCAGCACTCTGCCTGCCCTCCAGAAGAAAAATGTTGCCCTATAGGGCTAACCGGAAACGCCAAATGAGTAACAACCTGCATGCCACTCGACCATACCCCAATTATACAGTCTAGCCTGTGCACTAAAGCCCTGTCTGACACAGCCTGAGGGCAGACCTCCAGTCCGACACCCAGAAAGCTGGCCGTACACAGAGCATATCACACCCGCAATGGCTTTAGGCCATCATCTCTACCCAACCTCAGTTTTCACCTTCAGAACCTAGACCTTATCTCCACTCACTGCTCTGGAATGAATGTGATGCAAGAATCAGAACTTCTCCTTCGCCTTGGCAAGTAACCTAGTGGTTGGCATGTTGTCCAATGTTTATTGTAGGAGAAAGCAGCATGGACTATGAGGCCCCACCTAACCCTGAGGGCCACAATATGCACAAACACACATTGTGACCCTCAGCGTGAGCCCTATCCTCATGTAAAGCCTCTTAGTGACTGGAACAACAGCCCACATATGGGGCTTGCCAAGCCTCTAGTCCCCCAATCTCAACCAGAGTTCGAGATGACTAGTCACCCCTACTCAGGGCTCTGCTCTGGAATCCCATTTTGGTGGGACACCTGAGGTAAAAAAAAAAAAATACAGAAAGGACTCTTCCCATCCACAGAATGATCCCAACCCCTTGGGATCAGGCCATATCACCAGAGAAAGAATTGTCCATGGCCCTTGAGGACATCCCGACATTCCACGGCCACCGTTGACACAAAATCCAGAGACAAAAGCCTGAGCAATCGCCACATACTCGCCCTTTGTTCATAGCCCGGAAAATTCTCACGTTCTGTAGATCGAGCCTTCATACATACATCCCCAAACCTAAGCTGAGTTTGTGTTTTCAGACTTCTGTCCCCACAGGCCTGGCCCACACACCATCCAAGCTGGGGCCCCTGGAGCCACACCTCAGGACTGTGGCTTCCCTCTCCAGGGGAATTCTGCCATTTCCATTGTCCACAACCCAATAGATTAGGAGAATCCTCCGAACTCCCCGAGGCCATCCGAATAGTGTTGGCTGCCCAGGACACACTGGGATGATCTTTCACAACTTAGGAAACTACCTCCACTCAGACCCAGAGACAGATATCCCCATAGAATAAGATTGAACTGGACAGGCACTTAGGCCCTAATCAGATCCATTGCTTTTGATTCCAGTCATCTCTCCTCAGAGGCCTGGTTTCCAATACCAGCATATGGGAGATTCCTTAGGCACTCATCAAAACAATTCTCCTCTCTACATAGGAAACATACTCTTTAGAACTCCATCAAAACCTCCTGTTATGAACATCCCTCAAGGCCCCGGTTCAAGCACCCCATTCCAAGGTCTACATGGACACAAATGCACATTATGACCCATCCTCAACTCACCCATTTCAACACACCCGCCTCGGATGCTCCCGTAGATCCAGCAGATCGAACTTGCCTTGGCTCTATGAGACACCCGGAATGGGAGGCAGGCTGCCCAGGCATCCATCCTTAGAACCCTGCTCTGGATAACTTCCTTATGGGATGTCCTGGAGCCATCCAACAGGTCTCGACTGTCCCACAGAAGGAATCATTGCGGTTTGGAGCATCTCACAATTCCCATCGTGGGAAAACCTCCATGTCCTCGTGACACCGTCCCCTTCATGAAGGGGCCGTCATGGACAGAAACTTCGACCTAAGCCAACGTCTGATCCTAGCTCTGTCTTCAGGTATACAGGATATCAAATCATCTCTGCAGAGGGTGCCTGCCGTCCCCTCACCCCGAAATCTAAGTCTGGCTTGTGTTCTCAGAATTTTTTCCTCACACTCCTGGCCCACAAGCCTTCCAGTTTGGGAATTCTGGAGCCACTATGTGGCACTGTGTCTTCCCTCCAGAAGAAAAACGTTGCCCTCTGGGGCTACCCAGTAACCACAAATGAGTACCATCCTGCACGAAACTCGACTGCACCCCAATGATACAGTCTAGCCTGGGCACTAATTCCCTGTCTGCCACAGCCTGAGCCTGCACCTCCCAACCCACACTCAACAGCTGGCCGAACACTGAGCACATCAGACACACCATGGCCTTAGGTCTTCATCTCTTCCCAACCTCAGTTTTCAGGCTTCAGAACCTAGACCTTAAATCCAATCACAGTCCAGGAGTGAAAGTGTGGCAGAAATTAGAACTCCTTCTTCCCCATGGCCAGAAAACTTGTGGTTGCCATATTGTGCAACGTTCAGTGTAGGAGAAACCAGCATGGTACATTAGGCCACGCCCTGACTTGAGGGGCTCCTTGGGCACAAAAACACATTGTGAAACTCAGTGTGAGACCTATCCTCAAGGAAAGCCTCTCAGTGTCTGGACCAAGAGCCCACATATGGGGCTTGCCATGTTCTTAGGTCCCAATGTTAACCAGAGGTCTGGTTGTCCAGTTGCCCCAACCCACGACTCTGCTCTGGAATCCCTCTTTTGGTGGTCCACCTGAGGTAAAAAAAAAAAACAAAAACAAAAACAAAAAAAATAAACAAAAAAACAGAAAGGCCTCCTCCCTTCCCACAGAATGACCTCAAACTCTTGGGATCAGGTCAAATCCCCAGAAAGGGAGCCTCATCGATGGCCCATGAGGACACCCCGACATTCCATGGCAATCGGTGACACATTTCCAGAAAAAAAAAAAAAAAAAAAGCATGATCAAGCATCTCACATCGCCCTTTGTTCATATCCCGAAGAGTTCTCCTCACGGTCTATAGATCGGGCCGGCCATACCTACATCCCCCAACCTAAGTGGAGTTTGTGTTTTCAGACTTTTGTCCAAATAGCCCTGGACCACACACGCTCCACACTTGGGTCCTTGGAGCCACACCTCAGGACTGTGCTTCCCTTTCAAGGGAATTCTTCCCATTCCATTGGCCACAACCTTGCAAATGAGGAAAAACCTCCAAAGTCACCGAGGCCATCCCATTAGTGTAGGCCGCCCAGGACAAACAGGGGTGATCTCAAACCAGCTGAGCAACTACCTCCACTCAGACAACAGATGTCCCCAGAGAAGAATATTGAACCGGACAGGCCCCTAGGCCCTAATCAGATCCATTGCTTTGGTTTCCAGGCATCTCTCCTCAGAGGCCTCGTTTCCAATACCAGCATATGGTGGTTTCCTGAGGCACCATTAAAAACAAATCTCGTCTCCCCATGGAAAACTTGCTCATTGGAGCTTTGTCATAACCTCTGGTTAGGAGAATCCTTCAGGGCCCTGGTGCCACTGCCCCATACCAAGGTCTCCATGGACTCAAACCAACGTTAAGACCATTCTCAGGAAAGTCCATTTCAACTCAGCCCCCTCTGTTACTACCCCAAGACAGCAGATCAAACCTTGCTTGTTGCTAGGAGACAATTGGAATGTGAGGCTGGCTACCCTGGCATCCATACTTAGAACCCTGTTCTGGAAAAATACCTTATAAGACGTCCTGGAGCCATCCAACAAATCTTAATTGTCCCACAGAAGGAATCCTTGTGGTGTGGAGCATCTCACAACTCCAATAGTGGGAAAACCCCCATGGCCTCATAATGCCCCCCCTTCCTGAAGGGGCCCACATGGACAGAAACTCAAACCTGAGCCGAAGTCTGAAGCTGGACCTGACTTCAGACGCATGAAATCTCAATTCAGCTCTGCAGAGTGTGCCTGCCATGTCCTTGCCCCGAAACCTAAGCCTAGCTTGTGTTCTCAGACTTCCGTCCTCACTCTCCTGGCCCACAAGCCCTCCAGTTTGGGAATTCCGAAGCCACAATGCAGCACTCTGCCTGCCCTCCAGAAGAAAAACTTTGCCCTATGCTGCTAATAAGAAACCCCAAATGATTTTCTAATGCATGCCACTCGATTGTAAAGCAATTATACAGCCCACCCTGTATTCTAATGCCCTGTCTGGCACAGCCTGAGACAAGACATCCCAAACGACACCCAGACAGCTGGCCCCAACCTGGACACATAGGAGCCGCTATGGCTGTATGTCGTCATCTCTTCCCAACCTCGGTTTTCAGGTTTCAGAACCTAGACCTTATCTCCAATCACTGCCCAGGGGTGAACGTGATGCAGAAATTAGAATTCCTCCTTCCCCATGGCCAGAAACCTTGTGGTTGACATGTTGTCCAACGTTCTATGTGGGAAAACCTACATTGTCCGAAAGGCCACGCCAGTGCTTGAGGGCCGCCTAGGGCACAGACATGCATTGTGACCTGCAGCGTGAGTCCCGTATTAAAGTAACGCCTCTCAGTGGCTGGACCAAGATCCTGCATATGGGGCTTGTCATATCCATAGGCCCCCAGCCTTAACCAGAGGGCGAGTATTCCAGTTGTCAGTACCCACTGCTATGCTCTAGAATCCCTCTACTGAGGGGACACATGAGGCAGAAAACCGGACACTTCCCTTCCCACAGAATGACCCCAAACACTTGGAGGCTGGACAAACTACCAGAGAGGGAGACTTCTACGACCCATGAGGCAACTCCTACATTAAACGGACATTGTGGACAAAACATCCAGAGACAAAAGCCTGAGCGACTGCCTCCCTCTCACCCTTCTTTCATATCCAGAGGAGCTCCCCTCATGGGCTGTAGATCAGGCCTGCCGTAACCTCGGCCCCAAACCTGAGCTGAGTTAGGGTTTTTGGATGTCTGTCTGCACAGCCATGGCCCACACAGCCTCCAGGCTGGGGTCTCTGGAGCCACACCACAGAACTGTGCCTGCTCTCTCCTAAGAAACTGCCCATTCCATTGGCCACAACTCTACAAAATAGTAGAAACCTCAAGGTCCCCAAGGACATCCCACTACCGCAAGCCGCACTGGACAAATAGGGGCATTATGACACAAGCTGAGCAACTACTACCTCCATGCAGACACACAGACAGATATCCGCAGAGACAGAAGATTGAACCAGACAGGCCCCTAGGCCCTATTATGAACTCTTGCTTTGGTGTCAAGGTATCACTCCTCAGAGGCCTGGGTTCGAAGACCAGCATACGGGGCTTTCCTGAGGCACCAGACAGAAGACCTCTCATCTCCACATGGGAAGCTTCCTTGTTGGAGTTGTGTCAAGCCCTTCGGGTTGGAGAATCCTGCAGAGTCCCTTAGCTACTGCCACATTCCAAGGTCTCCATGGCCACCAACCCACATTATGACTCATCCTCAGGAGAGTCCATTTAAACTCAGCCTTCTGGGTAGCTCACCCAAGAGCCCACAGATTGAGCGTGCCTTCTCTCGACCAGGCAATGGGAAGGTGAGTTGGCGTTTCTCGGCATCCATGCTTAGGCCCCTGCTCTCGAGTCTTTCTGTATGGGGCATCCTGGAACCATCCAATAGTACTCGACTGTCCTGAAGAAGGAAACTTTGAAGTTTGGAGCAGCTCACAACTCCCAGCGTAGGGAAACATCCCTGGCCTCATGACGTCCCCACCCCCTTCAGGAAGGGGCCGTCATGGACACAAACTCCAGCTTGAGGCAACATCTGATACTCGCCCTGACCTCACCTGCAGGAGATCTCGATTCAGCCTCTGCAGAGTGGGCCTGCCATGCTCTTGGCCCCAAAACTCGTGCTAGCTTGTGTTTTCAGACTTCCTTCCTCACAATCCTGGCCACACCCCTCCAGTTTGGCAATTCCGGAGACGCAATGCAGCACTCTGCCTGCCCTCCAGAAGAAAAATGTTGCCCTATAGGGCTAACCGGAAACGCCAAATGAGTAACAACCTGCATGCCACTCGACCATACCCCAATTATACAGTCTAGCCTGTGCACTAAAGCCCTGTCTGACACAGCCTGAGGGCAGACCTCCAGTCCAACACCCGGAAAGCTGGCCGTACACAGAGCATATCACACCCGCAATGGCTTTAGGCCATCATCTCTACCCAACCTCAGTTTTCACCTTCAGAACCTAGACCTTATCTCCACTCACTGCTCTGGAATGAATGTGATGCAAGAATCAGAACTTCTCCTTCGCCTTGGCAAGTAACCTAGTGGTTGGCATGTTGTCCAATGTTTATTGTAGGAGAAAGCAGCATGGACTATGAGGCCCCACCTAACCCTGAGGGCCACAATATGCACAAACACACATTGTGACCCTCAGCGTGAGCCCTATCCTCATGTAAAGCCTCTTAGTGACTGGAACAACAGCCCACATATGGGGCTTGCCAAGCCTCTAGTCCCCCAATCTCAACCAGAGTTCGAGATGACTAGTCACCCCTACTCAGGGCTCTACTCTGGAATCCCATTTTGGTGGGACACCTGAGGTAAAAAAAAAAAAATACAGAAAGGACTCTTCCCATCCACAGAATGATCCCAACCCCTTGGGATCAGGCCATATCACCAGAGAAAGAATTGTCCATGGCCCTTGAGGACATCCCGACATTCCACGGCCACCGTTGACACAAAATCCAGAGACAAAAGCCTGAGCAATCGCCACATACTCGCCCTTTGTTCATAGCCCGGAAAATTCTCACGTTCTGTAGATCGAGCCTTCATACATACATCCCCAAACCTAAGCTGAGTTTGTGTTTTCAGACTTCTGTCCCCACAGGCCTGGCCCACACACCATCCAAGCTGGGGCCCCTGGAGCCACACCTCAGGACTGTGGCTTCCCTCTCCAGGGGAATTCTGCCATTTCCATTGTCCACAACCCAATAGATTAGGAGAATCCTCCGAACTCCCCGAGGCCATCCGAATAGTGTTGGCTGCCCAGGACACACTGGGATGATCTTTCACAACTTAGGAAACTACCTCCACTCAGACCCAGAGACAGATATCCCCATAGAATAAGATTGAACTGGACAGGCACTTAGGCCCTAATCAGATCCATTGCTTTTGATTCCAGTCATCTCTCCTCAGAGGCCTGGTTTCCAATACCAGCATATGGGAGATTCCTTAGGCACTCATCAAAACAATTCTCCTCTCTACATAGGAAACATACTCTTTAGAACTCCATCAAAACCTCCTGTTATGAACATCCCTCAAGGCCCCGGTTCAAGCACCCCATTCCAAGGTCTACATGGACACAAATGCACATTATGACCCATCCTCAACTCACCCATTTCAACACACCCGCCTCGGATGCTCCCGTAGATCCAGCAGATCGAACTTGCCTTGGCTCTATGAGACACCCGGAATGGGAGGCAGGCTGCCCAGGCATCCATCCTTAGAACCCTGCTCTGGATAACTTCCTTATGGGATGTCCTGGAGCCATCCAACAGGTCTCGACTGTCCCACAGAAGGAATCATTGCGGTTTGGAGCATCTCACAATTCCCATCGTGGGAAAACCTCCATGTCCTCGTGACACCGTCCCCTTCATGAAGGGGCCGTCATGGACAGAAACTTCGACCTAAGCCAACGTCTGATCCTAGCTCTGTCTTCAGGTATACAGGATATCAAATCATCTCTGCAGAGGGTGCCTGCCGTCCCCTCACCCCGAAATCTAAGTCTGGCTTGTGTTCTCAGAATTTTTTCCTCACACTCCTGGCCCACAAGCCTTCCAGTTTGGGAATTCTGGAGCCACTATGTGGCACTGTGTCTTCCCTCCAGAAGAAAAACGTTGCCCTCTGGGGCTACCCAGTAACCACAAATGAGTACCATCCTGCACGAAACTCGACTGCACCCCAATGATACAGTCTAGCCTGGGCACTAATTCCCTGTCTGCCACAGCCTGAGCCTGCACCTCCCAACCCACACTCAACAGCTGGCCGAACACTGAGCACATCAGACACACCATGGCCTTAGGTCTTCATCTCTTCCCAACCTCAGTTTTCAGGCTTCAGAACCTAGACCTTAAATCCAATCACAGTCCAGGAGTGAAAGTGTGGCAGAAATTAGAACTCCTTCTTCCCCATGGCCAGAAAACTTGTGGTTGCCATATTGTGCAACGTTCAGTGTAGGAGAAACCAGCATGGTACATTAGGCCACGCCCTGACTTGAGGGGCTCCTTGGGCACAAAAACACATTGAGAAACTCAGTGTGAGACCTATCCTCAAGGAAAGCCTCTCAGTGTCTGGACCAAGAGCCCACATATGGGGCTTGCCATGTTCTTAGGTCCCAATGTTAACCAGAGGTCTGGTTGTCCAGTTGCCCCAACCCACGACTCTGCTCTGGAATCCCTCTTTTGGTGGTCCACCTGAGGTAAAAAAAAAAAAAAACAAAAACAAAAACAAAAAAAATAAACAAAAAAACAGAAAGGCCTCCTCCCTTCCCACAGAATGACCTCAAACTCTTGGGATCAGGTCAAATCCCCAGAAAGGGAGCCTCATCGATGGCCCATGAGGACACCCCGACATTCCATGGCAATCGGTGACACATTTCCAGAAAAAAAAAAAAAAAGCATGAGCAAGCATCTCACATCGCCCTTTGTTCATATCCCGAAGAGTTCTCCTCACGGTCTATAGATCGGGCCGGCCATACCTACATCCCCCAACCTAAGTGGAGTTTGTGTTTTCAGACTTTTGTCCAAATAGCCCTGGACCACACACGCTCCACACTTGGGTCCTTGGAGCCACACCTCAGGACTGTGCTTCCCTTTCAAGGGAATTCTTCCCATTCCATTGGCCACAACCTTGCAAATGAGGAAAAACCTCCAAAGTCACCGAGGCCATCCCAATAGTGTAGGCCGCCCAGGACAAACAGGGGTGATCTCAAACCAGCTGAGCAACTACCTCCACTCAGACAACAGATGTCCCCAGAGAAGAATATTGAACCGGACAGGCCCCTAGGCCCTAATCAGATCCATTGCTTTGGTTTCCAGGCATCTCTCCTCAGAGGCCTCGTTTCCAATACCAGCATATGGTGGTTTCCTGAGGCACCATTAAAAACAAATCTCGTCTCCCCATGGAAAACTTGCTCATTGGAGCTTTGTCATAACCTCTGGTTAGGAGAATCCTTCAGGGCCCTGGTGCCACTGCCCCATACCAAGGTCTCCATGGACTCAAACCAACGTTAAGACCATTCTCAGGAAAGTCC
The DNA here is from genome assembly GCF_964662115.1 of Mustela nivalis. NCBI lineage: Eukaryota > Metazoa > Chordata > Mammalia > Carnivora > Mustelidae > Mustela > Mustela nivalis. Next base: position 39,916 of record NW_028134139.1, on the reverse strand, counting down.
ATTTCAACTCAGCCCCCTCTGTTACTACCCCAAGACAGCAGATCAAACCTTGCTTGTTGCTAGGAGACAATTGGAATGTGAGGCTGGCTACCCTGGCATCCATACTTAGAACCCTGTTCTGGAAAAATACCTTATAAGACGTCCTGGAGCCATCCAACAAATCTTAATTGTCCCACAGTAGGAATCCTTGTGGTGTGGAGCATGTCACAACTCCAATAGTGGGAAAACCCCCATGGCCTCATAATGCCCCCCCTTCCTGAAGGGGCCCACATGGACAGAAACTCAAACCTGAGCCAAAGTCTGAAGCTGGACCTGACTTCAGACGCATGAAATCTCAATTCAGCTCTGCAGAGTGTGCCTGCCATGTCCTTGCCCCGAAACCTAAGCCTAGCTTGTGTTCTCAGACTTCCGTCCTCACTCTCCTGGCCCACAAGCCCTCCAGTTTGGGAATTCCGAAGCCACAATGCAGCACTCTGCCTGCCCTCCAGAAGAAAAACTTTGCCCTATGCTGCTAATAAGAAACCCCAAATGATTTTCTAATGCATGCCACTCGATTGTAAAGCAATTATACAGCCCACCCTGTATTCTAATGCCCTGTCTGGCACAGCCTGAGACAAGACATCCCAAACGACACCCAGACAGCTGGCCCCAACCTGGACACATAGGAGCCGCTATGGCTGTAGGTCGTCATCTCTTCCCAACCTCGGTTTTCAGGCTTCAGAACCTAGACCTTATCTCCAATCACTGCCCAGGGGTGAACGTGATGCAGAAATTAGAATTCCTCCTTCCCCATGGCCAGAAACCTTGTGGTTGACATGTTGTCCAACGTTCTATGTGGGAAAACCTACATTGTCCGAAAGGCCACGCCAGTGCTTGAGGGCCGCCTAGGGCACAGACATGCATTGTGACCTGCAGCGTGAGTCCCGTATTAAAGTAACGCCTCTCAGTGGCTGGACCAAGATCCTGCATATGGGGCTTGTCATATCCATAGGCCCCCAGCCTTAACCAGAGGGCGAGTATTCCAGTTGTCAGTACCCACTGCTATGCTCTAGAATCCCTCTACTGAGGGGACACATGAGGCAGAAAACCGGACACTTCCCTTCCCACAGAATGACCCCAAACACTTGGCGGCTGGACAAACTACCAGAGAGGGAGACTTCTACGACCCATGAGGCAACTCCTACATTAAACGGACATTGTGGACAAAACATCCAGAGACAAAAGCCTGAGCGACTGCCTCCCTCTCACCCTTCTTTCATATCCAGAGGAGCTCCCCTCATGGGCTGTAGATCAGGCCTGCCGTAACCTCGGCCCCAAACCTGAGCTGAGTTAGGGTTTTTGGATGTCTGTCTGCACAGCCATGGCCCACACAGCCTCCAGGCTGGGGTCTCTGGAGCCACACCACAGAACTGTGCCTGCTCTCTCCTAAGAAACTGCCCATTCCATTGGCCACAACTCTACAAAATAGTAGAAACCTCAAGGTCCCCAAGGACATCCCACTACCGCAAGCCGCACTGGACAAATAGGGGCATTATGACACAAGCTGAGCAACTACTACCTCCATGCAGACACACAGACAGATATCCGCAGAGACAGAAGATCGAACCAGACAGGCCCCTAGGCCCTATTATGAACTCTTGCTTTGGTGTCAAGGTATCACTCCTCAGAGGCCTGGGTTCGAAGACCAGCATACGGGGCTTTCCTGAGGCACCAGACAGAAGACCTCTCATCTCCACATGGGAAGCTTCCTTGTTGGAGTTGTGTCAAGCCCTTCGGGTTGGAGAATCCTGCAGAGTCCCTTAGCTACTGCCACATTCCAAGGTCTCCATGGCCACCAACCCACATTATGACTCATCCTCAGGAGAGTCCATTTAATCTCAGCCTTCTGGGTAGCTCACCCAAGAGCCCACAGATTGAGCGTGCCTTCTCTCGACCAGGCAATGGGAAGGTGAGTTGGCGTTTCTCGGCATCCATGCTTAGGCCCCTGCTCTCGAGTCTTTCTGTATGGGGCATCCTGGAACCATCCAATAGTACTCGACTGTCCTGAAGAAGGAAACTTTGAAGTTTGGAGCAGCTCACAACTCCCAGCGTAGGGAAACATCCCTGGCCTCATGACGTCCCCACCCCCTTCAGGAAGGGGCCGTCATGGACACAAACTCCAGCTTGAGGCAACATCTGATACTCGCCCTGACCTCACCTGCAGGAGATCTCGATTCAGCCTCTGCAGAGTGGGCCTGCCATGCTCTTGGCCCCAAAACTCGTGCTAGCTTGTGTTTTCAGACTTCCTTCCTCACAATCCTGGCCACACCCCTCCAGTTTGGCAATTCCGGAGACGCAATGCAGCACTCTGCCTGCCCTCCAGAAGAAAAATGTTGCCCTATAGGGCTAACCGGAAACGCCAAATGAGTAACAACCTGCATGCCACTCGACCATACCCCAATTATACAGTCTAGCCTGTGCACTAAAGCCCTGTCTGACACAGCCTGAGGGCAGACCTCCAGTCCAACACCCGGAAAGCTGGCCGTACACAGAGCATATCACACCCGCAATGGCTTTAGGCCATCATCTCTACCCAACCTCAGTTTTCACCTTCAGAACCTAGACCTTATCTCCACTCACTGCTCTGGAATGAATGTGATGCAAGAATCAGAACTTCTCCTTCGCCTTGGCAAGTAACCTAGTGGTTGGCATGTTGTCCAATGTTTATTGTAGGAGAAAGCAGCATGGACTATGAGGCCCCACCTAACCCTGAGGGCCACAATATGCACAAACACACATTGTGACCCTCAGCGTGAGCCCTATCCTCATGTAAAGCCTCTTAGTGACTGGAACAACAGCCCACATATGGGGCTTGCCAAGCCTCTAGTCCCCCAATCTCAACCAGAGTTCGAGATGACTAGTCACCCCTACTCAGGGCTCTACTCTGGAATCCCATTTTGGTGGGACACCTGAGGTAAAAAAAAAAAAATACAGAAAGGACTCTTCCCATCCACAGAATGATCCCAACCCCTTGGGATCAGGCCATATCACCAGAGAAAGAATTGTCCATGGCCCTTGAGGACATCCCGACATTCCACGGCCACCGTTGACACAAAATCCAGAGACAAAAGCCTGAGCAATCGCCACATACTCGCCCTTTGTTCATAGCCCGGAAAATTCTCACGTTCTGTAGATCGAGCCTTCATACATACATCCCCAAACCTAAGCTGAGTTTGTGTTTTCAGACTTCTGTCCCCACAGGCCTGGCCCACACACCATCCAAGCTGGGGCCCCTGGAGCCACACCTCAGGACTGTGGCTTCCCTCTCCAGGGGAATTCTGCCATTTCCATTGTCCACAATCCAATAGATTAGGAGAATCCTCCGAACTCCCCGAGGCCATCCGAATAGTGTTGGCTGCCCAGGACACACTGGGATGATCTTTCACAACTTAGGAAACTACCTCCACTCAGACCCAGAGACAGATATCCCCATAGAATAAGATTGAACTGGACAGGCACTTAGGCCCTAATCAGATCCATTGCTTTTGATTCCAGTCATCTCTCCTCAGAGGCCTGGTTTCCAATACCAGCATATGGGAGATTCCTTAGGCACTCATCAAAACAATTCTCCTCTCTACATAGGAAACATACTCTTTAGAACTCCATCAAAACCTCCTGTTATGAACATCCCTCAAGGCCCCGGTTCAAGCACCCCATTCCAAGGTCTACATGGACACAAATGCACATTATGACCCATCCTCAACTCACCCATTTCAACACACCCGCCTCGGATGCTCCCGTAGATCCAGCAGATCGAACTTGCCTTGGCTCTATGAGACACCCGGAATGGGAGGCAGGCTGCCCAGGCATCCATCCTTAGAACCCTGCTCTGGATAACTTCCTTATGGGATGTCCTGGAGCCATCCAACAGGTCTCGACTGTCCCACAGAAGGAATCATTGCGGTTTGGAGCATCTCACAATTCCCATCGTGGGAAAACCTCCATGTCCTCGTGACACCGTCCCCTTCATGAAGGGGCCGTCATGGACAGAAACTTCGACCTAAGCCAACGTCTGATCCTAGCTCTGTCTTCAGGTATACAGGATATCAAATCATCTCTGCAGAGGGTGCCTGCCGTCCCCTCACCCCGAAATCTAAGTCTGGCTTGTGTTCTCAGAATTTTTTCCTCACACTCCTGGCCCACAAGCCTTCCAGTTTGGGAATTCTGGAGCCACTATGTGGCACTGTGTCTTCCCTCCAGAAGAAAAACGTTGCCCTCTGGGGCTACCCAGTAACCACAAATGAGTACCATCCTGCACGAAACTCGACTGCACCCCAATGATACAGTCTAGCCTGGGCACTAATTCCCTGTCTGCCACAGCCTGAGCCTGCACCTCCCAACCCACACTCAACAGCTGGCCGAACACTGAGCACATCAGACACACCATGGCCTTAGGTCTTCATCTCTTCCCAACCTCAGTTTTCAGGCTTCAGAACCTAGACCTTAAATCCAATCACAGTCCAGGAGTGAAAGTGTGGCAGAAATTAGAACTCCTTCTTCCCCATGGCCAGAAAACTTGTGGTTGCCATATTGTGCAACGTTCAGTGTAGGAGAAACCAGCATGGTACATTAGGCCACGCCCTGACTTGAGGGGCTCCTTGGGCACAAAAACACATTGTGAAACTCAGTGTGAGACCTATCCTCAAGGAAAGCCTCTCAGTGTCTGGACCAAGAGCCCACATATGGGGCTTGCCATGTTCTTAGGTCCCAATGTTAACCAGAGGTCTGGTTGTCCAGTTGCCCCAACCCACGACTCTGCTCTGGAATCCCTCTTTTGGTGGTCCACCTGAGGTAAAAAAAAAAAAAAACAAAAACAAAAACAAAAAAAAATAAACAAAAAAACAGAAAGGCCTCCTCCCTTCCCACACAATGACCTCAAACTCTAGGGATCAGGTCAAATCCCCAGAAAGGGAGCCTCATCGATGGCCCATGAGGACACCCCGACATTCCATGGCAATCGGTGACACATTTCCAGAAAAAAAAAAAAAAGCATGAGCAAGCATCTCACATCGCCCTTTGTTCATATCCCGAAGAGTTCTCCTCACGGTCTATAGATCGGGCCGGCCATACCTACATCCCCCAACCTAAGTGGAGTTTGTGTTTTCAGACTTTTGTCCAAATAGCCCTGGACCACACACGCTCCACACTTGGGTCCCTGGAGCCACACCTCAGGCCTGTGCTTCCCTTTCAAGGGAATTCTTCCCATTCCATTGGCCACAACCTTGCAAATGAGGAAAAACCTCCAAAGTCACCGAGGCCATCCCAATAGTGTAGGCCGCCCAGGACAAACAGGGGTGATCTCAAACCAGCTGAGCAACTACCTCCACTCAGACAACAGATGTCCCCAGAGAAGAATATTGAACCGGACAGGCCCCTAGGCCCTAATCAGATCCATTGCTTTGGTTTCCAGGCATCTCTCCTCAGAGGCCTCGTTTCCAATACCAGCATATGGTGGTTTCCTGAGGCACCATTAAAAACAAATCTCGTCTCCCCATGGAAAACTTGCTCATTGGAGCTTTGTCATAACCTCTGGTTAGGAGAATCCTTCAGGGCCCTGGTGCCACTGCCCCATACCAAGGTCTCCATGGACTCAAACCAACGTTAAGACCATTCTCAGGAAAGTCCATTTCAACTCAGCCCCCTCTGTTACTACCCCAAGACAGCAGATCAAACCTTGCTTGTTGCTAGGAGACAATTGGAATGTGAGGCTGGCTACCCTGGCATCCATACTTAGAACCCTGTTCTGGAAAAATACCTTATAAGACGTCCTGGAGCCATCCAACAAATCTTAATTGTCCCACAGAAGGAATCCTTGTGGTGTGGAGCATCTCACAACTCCAATAGTGGGAAAACCCCCATGGCCTCATAATGCCCCCCCTTCCTGAAGGGGCCCACATGGACAGAAACTCAAACCTGAGCCAAAGTCTGAAGCTGGACCTGACTTCAGACGCATGAAATCTCAATTCAGCTCTGCAGAGTGTGCCTGCCATGTCCTTGCCCCGAAACCTAAGCCTAGCTTGTGTTCTCAGACTTCCGTCCTCACTCTCCTGGCCCACAAGCCCTCCAGTTTGGGAATTCCGAAGCCACAATGCAGCACTCTGCCTGCCCTCCAGAAGAAAAACTTTGCCCTATGCTGCTAATAAGAAACCCCAAATGATTTTCTAATGCATGCCACTCGATTGTAAAGCAATTATACAGCCCACCCTGTATTCTAATGCCCTGTCTGGCACAGCCTGAGACAAGACATCCCAAACGACACCCAGACAGCTGGCCCCAACCTGGACACATAGGAGCCGCTATGGCTGTAGGTCGTCATCTCTTCCCAACCTCGGTTTTCAGGCTTCAGAACCTAGACCTTATCTCCAATCACTGCCCAGGGGTGAACGTGATGCAGAAATTAGAATTCCTCCTTCCCCATGGCCAGAAACCTTGTGGTTGACATGTTGTCCAACGTTCTATGTGGGAAAACCTACATTGTCCGAAAGGCCACGCCAGTGCTTGAGGGCCGCCTAGGGCACAGACATGCATTGTGACCTGCAGCGTGAGTCCCGTATTAAAGTAACGCCTCTCAGTGGCTGGACCAAGATCCTGCATATGGGGCTTGTCATATCCATAGGCCCCCAGCCTTAACCAGAGGGCGAGTATTCCAGTTGTCAGTACCCACTGCTATGCTCTAGAATCCCTCTACTGAGGGGACACATGAGGCAGAAAACCGGACACTTCCCTTCCCACAGAATGACCCCAAACACTTGGAGGCTGGACAAACTACCAGAGAGGGAGACTTCTACGACCCATGAGGCAACTCCTACATTAAACGGACATTGTGGACAAAACATCCAGAGACAAAAGCCTGAGCGACTGCCTCCCTCTCACCCTTCTTTCATATCCAGAGGAGCTCCCCTCATGGGCTGTAGATCAGGCCTGCCGTAACCTCGGCCCCAAACCTGAGCTGAGTTAGGGTTTTTGGATGTCTGTCTGCACAGCCATGGCCCACACAGCCTCCAGGCTGGGGTCTCTGGAGCCACACCACAGAACTGTGCCTGCTCTCTCCTAAGAAACTGCCCATTCCATTGGCCACAACTCTACAAAATAGTAGAAACCTCAAGGTCCCCAAGGACATCCCACTACCGCAAGCCGCACTGGACAAATAGGGGCATTATGACACAAGCTGAGCAACTACTACCTCCATGCAGACACACAGACAGATATCCGCAGAGACAGAAGATTGAACCAGACAGGCCCCTAGGCCCTATTATGAACTCTTGCTTTGGTGTCAAGGTATCACTCCTCAGAGGCCTGGGTTCGAAGACCAGCATACGGGGCTTTCCTGAGGCACCAGACAGAAGACCTCTCATCTCCACATGGGAAGCTTCCTTGTTGGAGTTGTGTCAAGCCCTTCGGGTTGGAGAATCCTGCAGAGTCCCTTAGCTACTGCCACATTCCAAGGTCTCCATGGCCACCAACCCACATTATGACTCATCCTCAGGAGAGTCCATTTAAACTCAGCCTTCTGGGTAGCTCACCCAAGAGCCCACAGATTGAGCGTGCCTTCTCTCGACCAGGCAATGGGAAGGTGAGTTGGCGTTTCTCGGCATCCATGCTTAGGCCCCTGCTCTCGAGTCTTTCTGTTTTGGGCATCCTGGAACCATCCAATAGTACTCGACTGTCCTGAAGAAGGAAACTTTGAAGTTTGGAGCAGCTCACAACTCCCAGCGTAGGGAAACATCCCTGGCCTCATGACGTCCCCACCCCCTTCAGGAAGGGGCCGTCATGGACACAAACTCCAGCTTGAGGCAACATCTGATAATCGCCCTGACCTCACCTGCAGGAGATCTCGATTCAGCCTCTGCAGAGTGGGCCTGCCATGCTCTTGGCCCCAAAACTCGTGCTAGCTTGTGTTTTCAGACTTCCTTCCTCACAATCCTGGCCACACCCCTCCAGTTTGGCAATTCCGGAGACGCAATGCAGCACTCTGCCTGCCCTCCAGAAGAAAAATGTTGCCCTATAGGGCTAACCGGAAACGCCAAATGAGTAACAACCTGCATGCCACTCGACCATACCCCAATTATACAGTCTAGCCTGTGCACTAAAGCCCTGTCTGACACAGCCTGAGGGCAGACCTCCAGTCCAACACCCAGAAAGCTGGCCGTACACAGAGCATATCACACCCGCAATGGCTTTAGGCCATCATCTCTACCCAACCTCAGTTTTCACCTTCAGAACCTAGACCTTATCTCCACTCATTGCTCTGGAATGAATGTGATGCAAGAATCAGAACTTCTCCTTCGCCTTGGCAAGTAACCTAGTGGTTGGCATGTGGTCCAATGTTTATTGTAGGAGAAAGCAGCATGGACTATGAGGCCCCACCTAACCCTGAGGGCCACAATATGCACAAACACACATTGTGACCCTCAGCGTGAGCCCTATCCTCATGTAAAGCCTCTTAGTGACTGGAACAACAGCCCACATATGGGGCTTGCCAAGCCTCTAGTCCCCCAATCTCAACCAGAGTTCGAGATGACTAGTCACCCCTACTCAGGGCTCTACTCTGGAATCCCATTTTGGTGGGACACCTGAGGTAAAAAAAAAAAAAATACAGAAAGGACTCTTCCCATCCACAGAATGATCCCAACCCCTTGGGATCAGGCCATATCACCAGAGAAAGAATTGTCCATGGCCCTTGAGGACATCCCGACATTCCACGGCCACCGTTGACACAAAATCCAGAGACAAAAGCCTGAGCAATCGCCACATACTCGCCCTTTGTTCATAGCCCGGAAAATTCTCACGTTCTGTAGATCGAGCCTTCATACATACATCCCCAAACCTAAGCTGAGTTTGTGTTTTCAGACTTCTGTCCCCACAGGCCTGGCCCACACACCATCCAAGCTGGGGCCCCTGGAGCCACACCTCAGGACTGTGGCTTCCCTCTCCAGGGGAATTCTGCCATTTCCATTGTCCACAACCCAATAGATTAGGAGAATCCTCCGAACTCCCCGAGGCCATCCGAATAGTGTTGGCTGCCCAGGACACACTGGGATGATCTTTCACAACTTAGGAAACTACCTCCACTCAGACCCAGAGACAGATATCCCCATAGAATAAGATTGAACTGGACAGGCACTTAGGCCCTAATCAGATCCATTGCTTTTGATTCCAGTCATCTCTCCTCAGAGGCCTGGTTTCCAATACCAGCATATGGGAGATTCCTTAGGCACTCATCAAAACAATTCTCCTCTCTACATAGGAAACATACTCTTTAGAACTCCATCAAAACCTCCTGTTATGAACATCCCTCAAGGCCCCGGTTCAAGCACCCCATTCCAAGGTCTACATGGCACAAATGCACATTATGACCCATCCTCAACTCACCCATTTCAACACACCCGCCTCGGATGCTCCCGTAGATCCAGCAGATCGAACTTGCCTTGGCTCTATGAGACACCCGGAATGGGAGGCAGGCTGCCCAGGCATCCATCCTTAGAACCCTGCTCTGGATAACTTCCTTATGGGATGTCCTGGAGCCATCCAACAGGTCTCGACTGTCCCACAGAAGGAATCATTGCGGTTTGGAGCATCTGACAATTCCCATCGTGGGAAAACCTCCATGTCCTCGTGACACCGTCCCCTTCATGAAGGGGCCGTCATGGACAGAAACTTCGACCTAAGCCAACGTCTGATCCTAGCTCTGTCTTCAGGTATACAGGATATCAAATCATCTCTGCAGAGGGTGCCTGCCGTCCCCTCACCCCGAAATCTAAGTCTGGCTCTTGTTCTCAGAATTTTTTCCTCACACTCCTGGCCCACAAGCCTTCCAGTTTGGGAATTCTGGAGCCACTATGTGGCACTGTGTCTTCCCTCCAGAAGAAAAACGTTGCCCTCTGGGGCTACCCAGTAACCACAAATGAGTACCATCCTGCACGAAACTCGACTGCACCCCAATGATACAGTCTAGCCTGGGCACTAATTCCCTGTCTGCCACAGCCTGAGCCTGCACCTCCCAACCCACACTCAACAGCTGGCCGAACACTGAGCACATCAGACACACCATGGCCTTAGGTCTTCATCTCTTCCCAACCTCAGTTTTCAGGCTTCAGAACCTAGACCTTAAATCCAATCACAGTCCAGGAGTGAAAGTGTGGCAGAAATTAGAACTCCTTCTTCCCCATGGCCAGAAAACTTGTGGTTGCCATATTGTGCAACGTTCAGTGTAGGAGAAACCAGCATGGTACATTAGGCCACGCCCTGACTTGAGGGGCTCCTTGGGCACAAAAACACATTGTGAAACTCAGTGTGAGACCTATCCTCAAGGAAGGCCTCTCAGTGTCTGGACCAAGAGCCCACATATGGGGCTTGCCATGTTCTTAGGTCCCAATGTTAACCAGAGGTCTGGTTGTCCAGTTGCCCCAACCCACGACACTGCTCTGGAATCCCTCTTTTGGTGGTCCACCTGAGGTAAAAAAAACAAAAACAAAAACAAAAACAAAAAAAAATAAACAAAAAAACAGAAAGGGCTCCTCCCTTCCCACAGAATGACCTCAAACTCTTGGGATCAGGTCAAATCCCCAGAAAGGGAGCCTCATCGATGGCCCATGAGGACACCCCGACATTCCATGGCAATCGGTGACACATTTCCAGAAAAAAAAAAAAAAAAGCATGAGCAAGCATCTCACATCGCCCTTTGTTCATATCCCGAAGAGTTCTCCTCACGGTCTATAGATCGGGCCGGCCATACCTACATCCCCCAACCTAAGTGGAGTTTGTGTTTTCAGACTTTTGTCCAAATAGCCCTGGACCACACACGCTCCACACTTGGGTCCCTGGAGCCACACTTCAGGACTGTGCTTCCCTTTCAAGGGAATTCTTCCCATTCCATTGGCCACAACCTTGCAAATGAGGAAAAACCTCCAAAGTCACCGAGGCCATCCCAATAGTGTAGGCCGCCCAGGACAAACAGGGGTGATCTCAAACCAGCTGAGCAACTACCTCCACTCAGACAACAGATGTCCCCAGAGAAGAATATTGAACCGGACAGGCCCCTAGGCCCTAATCAGATCCATTGCTTTGGTTTCCAGGCATCTCTCCTCAGAAGCCTCGTTTCCAATACCAGCATATGGTGGTTTCCTGAGGCACCATTAAAAACAAATCTCGTCTCCCCATGGAAAACTTGCTCATTGGAGCTTTGTCATAACCTCTGGTTAGGAGAATCCTTCAGGGCCCTGGTGCCACTGCCCCATACCAAGGTCTCCATGGACTCAAACCAACGTTAAGACCATTCTCAGGAAAGTCCATTTCAACTCAGGCCCCTCTGTTGCTACCCCAAGACAGCAGATCAAACCTTGCTTGTTGCTAGGAGACAATTGGAATGTGAGGCTGGCTGCCCAGGCATCCATACTTAGAACCCTGTTCTGGAAAAATACCTTATAAGACGTCCTGGAGCCATCCAACAAATCTAAATTGTCCCACAGAAGGAATCCTTGCGGTTTGGAGCATCTCACAACTCCAATAGTGGGAAAACCCCCATGGCTTCATAATGCCCCCCCTTACTGAAGGGGCCAACATGGACAGAAACTCAAACCTGAGCCAAAGTCTGATCCTCGACCTGACTTCAGACGCATGAGATCTCAATTCAGCTCTGCAGAGTGTGCCTGCCATGTCCTTGCCCCGAAACCTAAGCCTAGCTTGTGTTCTCAGACTTCCGTCCTCACTCTCCTGGCCCACAAGCCCTCCAGTTTGGGAATTCCGAAGCCACAATGCAGTACTCTGCCTGCCCTCCAGAAGAAAAACTTTGCCCTATGATGGTAATAAGAAACCCCAAATGATTTTCTAATGCATGCCACTCGATTTTAAAGCAATTATACAGCCCACCCTGTATTCTAATGCCCTGTCTGGCACAGCCTGAGACAAGACTTCCCAAACGACACCCAGACAGCTGGCCCCAACCTGGACACATGGGACCCGCTATGGCTGTAGGTCGTCATTTCTTCCCAACCTCGGTTTTCAGGCTTCAGAACCTAGACCTTATCTCCAATCACAGCCCAGGGGTGAACGTGATGCAGAAATTAGAATTCCTCCTTCCCCATGGCCAGAAACCTTGTGGTTGGCACGTTGTCCAACGTTCTATGTGGGAAAACCTACATTGTCCGAAAGGCCACGCCAGTGCTTGAGGGCCGCGTAGGGCACAGACATGCATTGTGACCTGCAGCGTGAGTCCCGTATTAAAGTGACACCTCTCAGTGGCTGGACCAAGATCCTGCATATGGGGCTTGTCATATCCATAGGCCCCCAGCCTTAACCAGAGGGCGAGTATTCCAGTTGTCAGTACCCACTGCTATGCTCTAGAATCCCTCTACTGGGGGACACATGAAGCAGAAAACAGGACACTTCCCTTCCCACAGAATGACCCCAAACTCTTGGGGGCTGGACAAACTACCAGAGAGGGAGACTTCTACGACCCATGAGGCAACTCCTACATTAAACGGCCACTGTGGACAAAACATCCAGAGACAAAAGCCTGAGCGACTACCTCCCTCTCACCCTTCTTTCATATCCAGAGGAGCTCCTCTCATGGGCTGTAGATCAGGCCTGCCGTAACCTCGGCCCCAAACCTGAGCTGAGTTAGGGTTTTTGGATGTCTGTCTGCACAGCCATGGCCCACACAGCCTCCAGGCTGGGGTCTCTGGAGCCACACCACAGAACTGTGCCTGCTCTCTCCTAAGAAACTGCCCATTCCATTGGCCACAACTCTACAAAATAGTAGAAACCTCAAGGTCCCCAAGGACATCCCACTACCGCAAGCCGCACTGGACAAATAGGGGCATTATGACACAAGCTGAGCAACTACTACCTCCATGCAGACACACAGACAGATATCCGCAGAGACAGAAGATTGAACCAGACAGGCCCCTAGGCCCTATTATGAACTCTTGCTTTGGTGTCCAGGTATCACTCCTCAGAGGCCTGGGTTCGAAGACCAGCATACGGGGCTTTCCTGAGGCACCAGACAGAAGACCTCTCATCTCCACATGGGAAGCTTCCTTGTTGGAGTTGTGTCAAGCCCTTCGGGTTGGAGAATCCTGCAGAGTCCCTTAGCTACTGCCACATTCCAAGGTCTCCATGGCCACCAACCCACATTATGACTCATCCTCAGGAGAGTCCATTTAAACTCAGCCTTCTGGGTAGCTCACCCAAGAGCCCGCAGATTGAGCCTGCCTTGTCTCGACCAGGCAATGGGAAGGTGAGTTGGCGTGTCTCGGCATCCATGCTTAGGCCCCTGCTCTCGAGTCTTTCTGTATGGGGCATCAAGGGACCATCCAATAGTACTCGACTGTCCTGAAGAAGGAAACTTTGAAGTTCGGAGCAGGTCACAACTCCCAGCGTAGGGAAACCTCCCTGGCCTCATGACGCCTCCACCCCCTTCAGGAAGGGGCTGTCATGGACACAAACTCCAGCTTGAGGCAACATCTGATACTCGCCCTGACCTCACCTGCAGGAGATCTCGATTCAGCCTCTGCAGAGTGGGCCTGCCATGCTCTTGGCCCCAAAACTCGTGCTAGCTTGTGTTTTCAGACTTCCTTCCTCACAATCCTGGCCACACCCCTCCAGTTTAGCAATTCTGGAGACACAATGCAGCACTCTGCCTGCCCTCCAGAAGAAAAATGTTGCCCTATAGGGCTAACCGGAAACGCCAAATGAGTAACAACCTGCATGCCACGCGACCATACCCCAATTATACAGTCTAGCCTGTGCACTAAAGCCCTGTCTGACACAGCCTGAGGGCAGACCTCCAGTCCAACACCCAGAAAGCTGGCCGTACACAGAGCATATCACACCCACAATGGCTTTAGGCCATCATCTCTACCCAACCTCAGTTTTCACCTGCAGAACCTAGGCCTTATCTCCACTCACTGCTCAGGAGTGAACGTGATGCAAGAATCAGAACTTCTCCTTCGCCTTGGCAAGTAACCTAGTGGTTGGCATGTTGTCTATTGTTCATTGTAGGAGAAAGCAGCATGGACTATGAGGCCCCACCTATCCCTGAGGGCCACAATTTGCACAAACACACATTGTGACCCTCAGCGTGAGCCCTATCCTCATGTAAAGCCTCTTAGTGACTGGAACAACAGCCCACATATGGGGCTTGACAAGCCCCTAGTCCCCCAATCTCAACCAGAGTTCGAGATGTCTAATCACCCCTACTCAAGGCTCTACTCTGGAATCCCTATTTGGTGGAACAACTGAGGTAAAAAAAAAAAATACAGAAAGGACTCTTCCCATCCACAGAATGATCCCAACCCCTTGGGATCAGGCCAAATCACCAGAGAAAGAATTGTCCATGGCCCTTGAGGACACCCCGACATTCCACGGCCACCGTTGACACAAAATCCAGAGACAAAAGCTTGAGCAAGCACCACATACTCGCCCTTTGTTCATAGCACGGAAAATTCTTACTGTCTGTAGATCGAGCCTTCATACATACATCCCCAAACCTAAGCTGAGTTTGTGTTTTCAGACTTCTGTCCCCACAGTCCTGGCCCACACACCGTCCAAGCTGGGGCCCCTGGAGACACACCTCAGGACTGTGGCTTCCCTCTCCAGGGGAATTCTGCCATTTCCATTGGCCACAACCCTATAGATTAGGAGAATCCTCCAAACTCCCCGAGGCCATCCCAATAGTGTTGGCTGCCCAGGACAAACAGGGAAGATCTTTCACAAGTTAGGAAACTACCTCCACTCAGACCCAGAGACAGATATCCCCATAGAATAAGATTTAACTGGACAGGCACTTAGGCTCTAATCAGATCCATTGCTTTTGTTTCCAGGCATCTCTCCTCAGAGGCCTGGTTTCCAATACCAGAATACGGGGGATTACTGAGGCACTCATCAGAAAAATCTCATCTCCACATAGGAAATGTACTCTTTGGAGCTCTATAAAAACCTCTGTTTAGGAGAATCTTTCAGGGCCCCGGATCAAGCGCCCCATTCCAAGGTCTCCATGGACTTAAACCCACATTATGATCTGTTGTCGGGAGAGTCCATGTCAACTCAACCCCCTTGGTTTCTCCCCCAGGGCCTGCAGATCAAACCTGCCTTGTTGCTAGGAGACAACTAGAATGGGAGGCGGGCTGCCCAGGCATCCATCCTTAGAACCCTACTCTGGAGTCGTTCCACATGGGACATCCTAGTGCCATCCAACAGGTCTCAAGTGTCCCACAGAAGGAATCTTTGCAGTCTGGAGCATCTCACAACTCCCATTGTGGGAAAATCTACATGGCCTCTTGAGACGCTCCACTTTATAAAGGGGCCATCATGGACAGAATCTCCAACCTGAGCAAACGTCTGATATACGCCCTGACTTCAGGTGCATGAGATCTTGATTCAGCTCTGCAGAGTGTGCCTTCTGTGCACTCACCCCCAAAACTAAGCCTAGCTTGTGTTCTCAGACTACCGTCCTCACACCCCTGCCCCAAAAGCCCTACAGATTGGCAATACTGGGGCCATAATGCAGCACACTGCCTGCCCTCCAGAAGAAAAACGTTGCCTTATGGAGCTACCTAGAAACCCGAATAAGGATCAACTGAACGCCACTCGACTGCACCCCAAATATGCAGTCTACCCTGTCTAATGCCTTGTCTGACACAGCATGAGCCCACACCTCCAGACCTACGCTCTACAGCTGGCCGCACACTGAGCACATTGGACCCATCAGGTCCTTAGGTCTTCATCCCTTCCCAACCTCATTTTTCGGGTTTCAGAACCTAGACCTAAACTCCAAACACTGTCCAGGGGTGAACGTGATGCAGAAATCACAACTCTTCCTTCGCCATGGCTGGAAACCTTGTGGTTGGCATATTCTCCAACGTTCAGTGTGGAAGAATCTAGCGTGGCCCATGAGGCACTTCCCCTGCTTGAGGGCCTTGTTGGGCACAAATAGGCATTGTGAACCTCAGCATGAGCCCTGTCCTCAAGGAAGGCCTCTCAGTGTCTGAATCAAGAGCCCGCCTATTGGACTTGCCATGCCCCTAGGCCCCCAAACTTAAACAGAGGTGGGGATATCCAGTTGTCCCTCCCAAGGACTCTGCTCTGGAATCCCTCTTTTATTGGGACACTTGAGGTCCATAAAATAAAATATAAAATAAAATAAAATAAAAAACAGAAAAGACTCCCCCCATCCCACAGAATGTACCCAAACTCTTGGGATCGGGTCAAATCCTCAGAGAAGGAAAGCCATCCACAACCCATGAGGCCACGCCAGCATTCCACCCACATTGTTGACACAAATCCAGAGACAAAACCTGAGCAAGCACCTCAAACTCACCCTTTTTCATATCCCTATGTGTTATCACGGTCTGTAGATTGGGCGTGCCATACCTATGTCCCCAATCCTAAGCAGAGTTTGTGTTTTCAGACTTTTGTCCCCACAGGCCTGGCCCACACAGCCTCAAGGCTGGGCCCCTAGAGCCAAACTCAGAACTGTGCCTGCCCTCTCCAGGGGATTTCTGCCCATTCCATTGGCCACAACCCTATAGATTAGGAGAAACTCCAAAGTCCCGAAGCCATCCCAATATTATAGGCTGCCCAGGACAAACAGGGGCGATCTGACACAAGCTGAGCAACTACATCCCCTCAGATCCTTAGACACGTATCCTCAGGAAAGAGATTGAACCGGACAGGCACCTATGCCCTAATCATCTCGATTGCTTTTGTTTCCAGTCATCTCTCCTCAGAGTCCTGGTTTCCAATACCAGCATATGGGAGATTCCTTAGGCACTCATCAAAACAATTCTCTTCTATACATAGGAAACGTACTCTTTAGAACCCATCAAAACCTCCGGTTATGAACATCCCTCAAGGCCCCGGATCAAGCACCCCATTCCAAGGTCTACATGGACACAAATGCACATTATGACCCATCCTCAACTCACCCATTTCAAAACACCCGCCTCGGTTGCTCCCCTAGATCCAGCAGATCGAACTTGCCTTGGCGCTATGAGACACCTGGAATGGGAGGCAGGCTGCCCAGGCATCCATCCTTAGAACCCTGCTCTGAATAACTTCCTTATGGGATGTCCTGGAGCCATCCAACAGGTCTCGACTGTCCCACAGAAGGAATCATTGTGGTTTGGAGCATCACAATTCCCATCGTGGGAAAACCTCCATGTCCTCGTGACACCGTCCCCTTCATGAAGGGGCCGTCATGGACAGAAACTCCGACGTAAGCCAACGTCTGATCCTAGCTCTGTCTTCAGGCATACGGGATCTCGAATCATCTCTGCAGAGGGTGCCTGCCGTCCCCTCACCCCGAAATCTAAGTCTGGCTCGTGTTCTCAGAATTTTTTCCTCACACTCCTGGCCCACAAGCCTTCCAGTTTGGGAATTCTGGAGCCACTATGTGGCACTGTGTCTTCCCTCCAGAAGAAAAACGTTGCCCTCTGGGGCTACCCAGTAACCACAAATGAGTACCATCCTGCACGAAACTCGACTGCATCCCAATGATACAGTCTAGCCTGGGCACTAATTCCCTGTCTGCCACAGCCTGAGCCTGCACCTCCCAACCCACACTCAACAGCTGGCCGAACACTGAGCACATCAGACACACCATGGCCTTAGGTCTTCATCTCTTCCCAACCTCAGTTTTCAGGCTTCAGAACCTAGACCTTAAATCCAATCACAGTCCAGGAGTGAAAGTGTTGCAGAAATTAGAACTCCTTCTTCCCCATGGCCAGAAAACTTGTGGTTGCCATATTGTGCAACGTTCAGTGTAGGAGAAACCAGCATGGTACATTAGGCCACGCCCTGAATGAGGGGCTCCTTGGGCACAAAAACACATTGTGAAACTCAGTGTGAGACCTATCCTCAAGGAAGGCCTCTCAGTGTCTGGACCAAGAGCCCAAATATGGGGCTTGCCATGTTCTTAGGTCCCAATGTTAACCAGAGGTCTGGTTGTCCAGTCGCCCCTCGCCAGGACTCTGCTCTTGAATCCCTCTTTTGGTGGTCCACCTTAGGTAAAAAAAATAATAATAATAAAAAAATAAACAAAAAAACAAGAAAGGCCTCCTCCCTTCCCACAGAATGACCCCAAACTCTTGGGATCGGGTCAAATCCCCAGAAAGGGAGCCTCATCAATGGCCCATGAGGACACCCCGACATTCCATGGCAATCGGTGACACAATTCCAGAAAAAAAAAAAAAATGCATCAGCCAGCACCTCACATTCGCCCTTTGTTCATATCCCGAAGAGTTCTCCTCACGGTCTATAGATCGGGCCGGCCATACCTTCATCCCACAACCTAAGTGGAGTTTGTGTTTTCAGACTTTTGTCCAAATAGCCCTGGACCACACACGCTCCACACTTGGGTCCCTGGAGCCACACCTCAGGACTGTGCTTCCCTTTCAAGGGAATTCTTCCCATTCCATTGGCCACAACCTTGCAAATGAGGAAAAACCTCCAAAGTCACCGAGGCCATCCCAATAGTGTAGGCCGCCCAGGACAAACAGGGGTGATCTCAAACCAGCTGAGCAACTACCTCCACTCAGACAACAGATGCCCCAGAGAAGAATATTGAACCGGACAGGCCCCTAGGCCCTAATCAGATCCATTGCTTTGGTTTCCAGGCATCTCTCCTCAGAGGCCTCGTTTCCAATACCAGCATATGGTGGTTTCCTGAGGCACCAATAAGAACAAATCTCGTCTCCCCATGGAAAACTTGCTCATTGGAGCTTTGTCATAACCTCTGGTTAGGAGAATCCTTCAGGGCCCTGGTGCCACTGCCCCATACCAAGGTCTCCATGGACTCAAACCAACATTAAGACCATCCTCAGGAAAGTCCATTTCAACTCAGCCCCCTCTGTTGCTACCCCAAGCCAGCAGATCAAACGTTTCTTGTTGCTAGGAGACAATTGGAATGTGAGTCTGGCTGCCCAGGCATCCATACTTAGAACCCTGTTCTGGAAAAATACCTTATAAGACGTCCTGGAGCCACCCAACAAATCTTAATTGTCCCACAGAAGGAATCCTTGTGGTTTGGAGCATCTCACTACTCCAATAGTGGGAAAACCCCCATGGGCTCATAATATCCCCCCTTCATGAAGAGACCAACATGGACAGAAACTCAAACCTGAGCCAAAGTCTGATCCTCGACCTGACTTCAGACGCATGAGATCTCAATTCAGCTCTGCAGAGTGTGCCTGCCATGTCCTTGCCCCGAAACCTAAGCCTAGCTTGTGTTCTCAGACTTCCGTCCTCACTCTCCTGGCCCACAAGCCCTCCAGTTTGGGAATTCTGATGCCACAATGCAGCACTCTGCCTGCCCTCCAGAAGAAAAACTTTGCCCTATGCTGCTAATAAGAAACCCCAAATGATTTTCTAATGCATGCCACTCGATTGTAAAGCAATTATACAGCCTACCCTGTATACTAATGCCCTGTCTGGCACAGCCTGAGACAAGACATCCCAAACGACACCCAGACAGCTGGCCCCAACCTGGACACATAGGACCCGCTATGGCTGTAGGTCGTCATCACTTCCCAACCTCGGTTTTCAGGCTTCAGCAATGTGGGAAAACCTGCATTGTCCGAAAGGCCATGCCAGTGCTTGAGGGCCGCCTAGGGCACAGACATACATTGTGACCTGCAGCGTGAGTCCCGTATTAACGTAACGCCTCTCAGTGGCTGGACCAAGATCCTGCATATGGGGCTTGTCATATCCATAGGCCCCCAGGCTTAACCAGAGGGCGAGTATTCCAGTTGTCAGTACCCACTGCTATGCTCTAGAATCCCTCTACTGGGGGGACACATGAAGCAGAAAACAGGACACTTCCCTTCCCACAGAATGACCTCAAACTCTTGGGGGCTGGACAAACTACCAGAGAGGGAGACTTCTACGACCCATGAGGCAACTCCTACATTAAACGGCCACTGTGGACAAAACATCCAGAGACAAAAGCCTGAGCGACTGCCTCCCTCTCACCCTTCTTTCATATCCAGAGGAGCTCCCCTCATGGACTGTAGATCAGGCCTGCCGTAACCTCGGCCCCAAACGTGAGCTGAGTTAGGGTTTTTGGATGTCTGTCTGCACAGCCATGGCCCACACAGACTCCAGGCTGGGGTCTCTGGAGCCACACCACAGAACTGTGCCTGCTCTCTACTAAGAAACTGCCCATTTCATTGGCCACAACTCTACAAAATAGTAGAAACCTCAAGGTCCCCAAGGACATCCCACTACCACAAGCCGCACTGGACAAATACAGGCATTATGACACAAGATGAGCAACTACTACCTCCATGCAGACACATAGACAGATATCCGCAGAGACAGAAGATTGAACCAGACAGGCCCCTAGGCCCTATTATGAACTCTTGCTTTGGTGTCCAGGTATCACTCCTCAGAGGCCTGGGTTCGAAGACCAGCATACGGGGCTTTCCTGAGGCACCAGACAGAAGACCTCTCCTCTCCACATGGGAAGCTTCCTTGTTGGAGTTGTGTCAAGCCCTTCGGGTTGGAGAATCCTGCCGAGTCCCTTAGCTACTGCCACATTCCAAGGTCTCCATGGCCACCAACCCACATTATGACTCATCCTCAGGAGAGTCCATTTAAACTCAGCCTTCTGGGTAGCTCACCCAAGAGCCCGCAGATTGAGTGTGCCTTGTCTCGACCAGGCAATGGGAAGGTGAGTTGGCGTGTCTCGGCATCCATGCTTAGGCCCCTGCTCTCGAGTCTTTCTGTATGGGGCATCAAGGGACCATCCAATAGTACTCGACTGTCCTGAAGAAGGAAACTTTGAAGTTTGGAGCAGCTCACAACTCCCAGCATAGGGAAACCTCCCTGGCCTCATGACGCCCCCACCCCCTTCAGGAAGGGGCCGTCATGGACACAAACTCCAGCTTGAGGCAACATCTGATACTCGCCCTGACCTCACCTGCAGGAGATCTCGATTCAGCCTCTGCAGAGTGGGCCTGCCATGCTCTTGGCCCAAAAACTCGTGCTAGCTTGTGTTTTCAGACTTCCTTCCTCACAATCCTGGCCACACCCCTCCAGTTTGGCAATTCTGGAGACACAATGCAGCACTCTGCCTGCCCTCCAGAAGAAAAATGTTGCCCTATAGGGCTAACCGGAAACGCCAAATGAGTAACAACCTGCATGCCACGCGACCATACCCCAATTATACAGTCTAGCCTGTGCACTAAAGCCCTGTCTGACACAGCCTGAGGGCAGACCTCCAGTCCAACACCCAGAAAGCTGGCCGTACACAGAGCATATCACACCCACAATGGCTTTAGGCCATCATCTCTACCCAACCTCAGTTTTCACCTGCAGAACCTAGGCCTTATCTCCACTCACTGCTCAGGAGTGAACGTGATGCAAGAATCAGAACTTCTCCTTCGCCTTGGCAAGTAACCTAGTGGTTGGCATGTTGTCCATTGTACATAGTAGGAGAAAGCAGCATGGACTTGAGGCCCCACCTATCCCTGAGGGCCACAATTTGCACAAACACACATTGTGACACTCAGCGTGAGCCCTATCCTCATGTAAAGCCTCTTAGTGACTGGAACAACAGCCCACATATGGGGCTTGCCAAGCCCCTAGTCCCCCAATCTCAACCAGAGTTCGAGATGTCTAGTCACCCCTACTCAGGGCTCTACTCTGGAATCCCTATTTGGTGGAACACCTGAGGTAAAAAAAAAAAATACAGAAAGGACTCTTCCCATCCACAGAATGATCCCAACCCCTTGTGATCAGGCCAAATCACCAGAGAAAGAATTGTCCATGGCCCTTGAGGACACCCCGACATTCCACGGCCACCGTTGACACAAAATCCAGAGACAAAAGCTTGAGCAAGCGCCACATACTCGCCCTTTGTTCATAGCACGGAAAATTCTTACTGTCTGTAGATCGAGCCTTCATACATACATCCCCAAACCTAAGCTGAGTTTGTGTTTTCAGACTTCTGTCCCCACAGTCCTGGCCCACACACCGTCCAAGCTGGGGCCCCTGGAGACACACCTCAGGACTGTGGCTTCCCTCTCCAGGGGAATTCTGCCATTTCCTTTGGCCACAACCCTATAGCTTAGGAGAATCCTCCAAACTCCCCGAGGCCATCCCAATAGTGTTGGCTGCCCAGGACAAACAGGGATGATCTTTCACAAGTTAGGAAACTACCTCCACTCAGACCCAGAGACAGATATCCCCATAGAATAAGATTTAACTGGACAGGCACTTAGGCTCTAATCAGATCCATTGCTTTTGTTTCCAGGCATCTCTCCTCAGAGGCCTGGTTTCCAATACCAGAATACGGGGGATTACTGAGGCACTCATCAGAAAAATCTCATCTCCACATAGGAAATGTACTCTTTGGAGCTCTATAAAAACCTCTGTTTAGGAGAATCTATCAGGGCCCCGGATCAAGCGCCCCATTCCAAGGTCTCCATGGACTTAAACCCACATTATGATCTATTGTCAGGAGAGTCCATGTCAACTCAACCCCCTTGGTTTCTCCCCCAGGGCCTGCAGATCAAACCTGCCTTGTTGCTAGGAGACAACTAGAATGGGAGGCGGGCTGCCCAGGCATCCATCCTTAGAACCCTACTCTGGAGTCGTTCCACATGGGACATCCTAGTGCCATCCAACAGGTCTCAAGTGTCCCACAGAAGGAATCTTTGCAGTCTGGAGCATCTCAAAACTCCCATTGTGGGAAAATCTACATGGCCTCTTGAGACGCTCCACTTTATAAAGGGGCCATCATGGACAGAAACTCCAACCTGAGCAAACGTCTGATATTCGCCCTGACTTCAGGTGCATGAGATCTTGATTCAGCTCTGCAGAGTGTGCCTTCTGTGCACTCACCCCCAAAACTAAGCCTAGCTTGTGTTCTCAGACTACCGTCCTCACACCCCTGCCCCAAAAGCCCTACAGATTGGCAATACTGGGGCCATAATGCAGCACACTGCCTGCCCTCCAGAAGAAAAACGTTGCCTTATGGAGCTACCTAGAAACCCGAATAAGGATCAACTGAACGCCACTCGACTGCACCCCAAATATGCAGTCTACCCTGTCTAATGCCTTGTCTGACACAGCATGAGCCCACACCTCCAGACCTACGCTCTACAGCTGGCCGCACACTGAGCACATTGGACCCATCAGGTCCTTAGGTCTTCATCTCTTCCAACCTCAGTTTTCGGGTTTCAGAACCTAGACCTAAACTCCAAACACTGTCCAGGGGTGAACGTGATGCAGAAATCACAACTCTTCCTTCGCCATGGCTGGAAACCTTGTGGTTGGCATATTCTCCAACGTTCAGTGTGGAAGAATCTAGCGTGGCCCATGAGGCACTTCCCCTGCTTGAGGGCCTTGTTGGGCACAAATAGGCATTGTGAACCTCAGCATGAGCCCTGTCCTCAAGGAAGGCCTCTCAGTGTCTGAATCAAGAGCCCGCCTATTGGACTTGCCATGCCCCTAGGCCCCCAAACTTAAACAGAGGTGGGGATATCCAGTTGTCCCTCCCAAGGACTCTGCTCTGGAATCCCTCTTTTATTGGGACACTTGAGGTCCATAAAATAAAATATAAAATAAAATAAAATAAAAAACAGAAAAGACTCCCCCCATCCCACAGAATGTACCCAAACTCTTGGGATCGGGTCAAATCCTCAGAGAAGGAAAGCCATCCACAACCCATGAGGCCACGCCAGCATTCCACCCACATTGTTGACACAAATCCAGAGACAAAACCTGAGCAAGCACCTCAAACTCACCCTTTTTCATATCCCTAAGTGTTATCACGGTCTGTAGATTGGGCGTGCCATACCTATGTCCCCAATCCTAAGCAGAGTTTGTGTTTTCAGACTTTTGTCCCCACAGGCCTGGCCCACACAGCCTCAAGGCTGGGCCCCTAGAGCCAAACTCAGAACTGTGCCTGCCCTCTCCAGGGGATTTCTGCCGATTCCATTGGCCACAACCCTATAGATTAGGAGAAACTCCAAAGTCCCGAAGCCATCCCAATATTATAGGCTGCCCAGGACAAACAGGGGCGATCTGACACAAGCTGAGCAACTACATCCCCTCAGATCCTTAGACACGTATCCTCAGGAAAGAGATTGAACCGGACAGGCACCTATGCCCTAATCATCTCGATTGCTTTTGTTTCCAGTCATCTCTCCTCAGAGTCCTGGTTTCCAATACCAGCATATGGGAGATTCCTTAGGCACTCATCAAAACAATTCTCTTCTATACATAGGAAACGTACTCTTTAGAACCCATCAAAACCTCCGGTTATGAACATCCCTCAAGGCCCCGGATCAAGCACCCCATTCCAAGGTCTACATGGACACAAATGCACATTATGACCCATCCTCAACTCACCCATTTCAAAACACCCGCCTCGGTTGCTCCCCTAGATCCAGCAGATCGAACTTGCCTTGGCGCTATGAGACACCTGGAATGGGAGGCAGGCTGCCCAGGCATCCATCCTTAGAACCCTGCTCTGAATAACTTCCTTATGGGATGTCCTGGAGCCATCCAACAGGTCTCGACTGTCCCACAGAAGGAATCATTGTGGTTTGGAGCATCTCACAATTCCCATCGTGGGAAAACCTCCATGTCCTCGTGACACCGTCCCCTTCATGAAGGGGCCGTCATGGACAGAAACTCCGACGTAAGCCAACGTCTGATCCTAGCTCTGTCTTCAGGCATACGGGATCTCGAATCATCTCTGCAGAGGGTGCCTGCCGTCCCCTCACCCCGAAATCTAAGTCTGGCTCTTGTTCTCAGAATTTTTTCCTCACACTCCTGGCCCACAAGCCTTCCAGTTTGGGAATTCTGGAGCCACTATGTGGCACTGTGTCTTCCCTCCAGAAGAAAAACGTTGCCCTCTGGGGCTACCCAGTAACCACAAATGAGTACCATCCTGCACGAAACTCGACTGCATCCCAATGATACAGTCTAGCCTGGGCACTAATTCCCTGTCTGCCACAGCCTGAGCCTGCACCTCCCAACCCACACTCAACAGCTGGCCGAACACTGAGCACATCAGACACACCATGGCCTTAGGTCTTCATCTCTTCCCAACCTCAGTTTTCAGGCTTCAGAACCTAGACCTTAAATCCAATCACAGTCCAGGAGTGAAAGTGTGGCAGAAATTAGAACTCCTTCTTCCCCATGGCCAGAAAACTTGTGGTTGCCATATTGTGCAACGTTCAGTGTAGAAGAAACCAGCATGGTACATTAGGCCACGCCCTGAATGAGGGGCTCTTTGGGCACAAAAACACATTGTGAAACTCAGTGTGAGACCTATCCTCAAGGAAGGCCTCTCAGTGTCTGGACCAAGAGCCCACATATGGGGCTTGTTATGTTCTTAGGTCCCAATGTTAACCAGAGGTCTGGTTGTCCAGTCGCCCCTCGCCAGGACTCTGCTCTTGAATCCCTCTTTTGGTGGTCCACCTTAGGTAAAAAAAATAATAATAATAAAAAAATAAACAAAAAAACAAGAAAGGCCTCCTCCCTTCCCACAGAATGACCCCAAACTCTTGGGATCGGGTCAAATCCCCAGAAAGGGAGCCTCATCAATGGCCCATGAGGACACCCCGACATTCCATGGCAATCGGTGACACAATTCCAGAAAAAAAAAAAAAAAAAAAAGCATGAGCCAGCACCTCACATTCGCCCTTTGTTCATATCCCGAAGAGTTCTCCTCACGGTCTATAGATCGGGCCGGCCATACCTTCATCCCACAACCTAAGTGGAGTTTGTGTTTTCAGACTTTTGTCCAAATAGCCCTGGACCACACACGCTCCACACTTGGGTCCCTGGAGCCACACCTCAGGACTGTGCTTCCCTTTCAAGGGAATTCTTCCCATTCCATTGGCCACAACCTTGCAAATGAGGAAAAACCTCCAAAGTCACCGAGGCCATCCCAATAGTGTAGGCCGCCCAGGACAAACAGGGGTGATCTCAAACCAGCTGAGCAACTACCTCCACTCAGACAACAGATGCCCCAGAGAAGAATATTGAACCGGACAGGCCCCTAGGCCCTAATCAGATCCATTGCTTTGGTTTCCAGGCATCTCTCCTCAGAGGCCTCGTTTCCAATACCAGCATATGGTGGTTTCCTGAGGCACCAATAAGAACAAATCTCGTCTCCCCATGGAAAACTTGCTCATTGGAGCTTTGTCATAACCTCTGGTTAGGAGAATCCTTCAGGGCCCTGGTGCCACTGCCCCATACCAAGGTCTCCATGGACTCAAACCAACATTAAGACCATCCTCAGGAAAGTCCATTTCAACTCAGCCCCCTCTGTTGCTACCCCAAGCCAGCAGATCAAACGTTTCTTGTTGCTAGGAGACAATTGGAATGTGAGTCTGGCTGCCCAGGCATCCATACTTAGAACCCTGTTCTGGAAAAATACCTTATAAGACGTCCTGGAGCCACCCAACAAATCTTAATTGTCCCACAGAAGGAATCCTTGTGGTTTGGAGCATCTCACTACTCCAATAGTGGGAAAACCCCCATGGGCTCATAATATCCCCCCTTCATGAAGAGACCAACATGGACAGAAACTCAAACCTGAGCCAAAGTCTGATCCTCGACCTGACTTCAGACGCATGAGATCTCAATTCAGCTCTGCAGAGTGTGCCTGCCATGTCCTTGCCCCGAAACCTAAGCCTAGCTTGTGTTCTCAGACTTCCGTCCTCACTCTCCTGGCCCACAAGCCCTCCAGTTTGGGAATTCCGATGCCACAATGCAGCACTCTGCCTGCCCTCCAGAAGAAAAACTTTGCCCTATGCTGCTAATAAGAAACCCCAAATGATTTTCTAATGCATGCCACTCGATTGTAAAGCAATTATACAGCCTACCCTGTATACTAATGCCCTGTCTGGCACAGCCTGAGACAAGACATCCCAAACGACACCCAGACAGCTGGCCCCAACCTGGACACATAGGACCCGCTATGGCTGTAGGTCGTCATCACTTCCCAACCTCGGTTTTCAGGCTTCAGCAATGTGGGAAAACCTGCATTGTCCGAAAGGCCATGCCAGTGCTTGAGGGCCGCCTAGGGCACAGACATACATTGTGACCTGCAGCGTGAGTCCCGTATTAACGTAACGCCTCTCAGTGGCTGGACCAAGATCCTGCATATGGGGCTTGTCATATCCATAGGCCCCCAGGCTTAACCAGAGGGCGAGTATTCCAGTTGTCAGTACCCACTGCTATGCTCTAGAATCCCTCTACTGGGGGGACACATGAAGCAGAAAACAGGACACTTCCCTTCCCACAGAATGACCTCAAACTCTTGGGGGCTGGACAAACTACCAGAGAGGGAGACTTCTACGACCCATGAGGCAACTCCTACATTAAACGGCCACTGTGGACAAAACATCCAGAGACAAAAGCCTGAGCGACTGCCTCCCTCTCACCCTTCTTTCATATCCAGAGGAGCTCCCCTCATGGACTGTAGATCAGGCCTGCCGTAACCTCGGCCCCAAACGTGAGCTGAGTTAGGGTTTTTGGATGTCTGTCTGCACAGCCATGGCCCACACAGACTCCAGGCTGGGGTCTCTGGAGCCACACCACAGAACTGTGCCTGCTCTCTACTAAGAAACTGCCCATTTCATTGGCCACAACTCTACAAAATAGTAGAAACCTCAAGGTCCCCAAGGACATCCCACTACCACAAGCCGCACTGGACAAATACAGGCATTATGACACAAGATGAGCAACTACTACCTCCATGCAGACACATAGACAGATATCCGCAGAGACAGAAGATTGAACCAGACAGGCCCCTAGGCCCTATTATGAACTCTTGCTTTGGTGTCCAGGTATCACTCCTCAGAGGCCTGGGTTCGAAGACCAGCATACGGGGCTTTCCTGAGGCACCAGACAGAAGACCTCTCCTCTCCACATGGGAAGCTTCCTTGTTGGAGTTGTGTCAAGCCCTTCGGGTTGGAGAATCCTGCCGAGTCCCTTAGCTACTGCCACATTCCAAGGTCTCCATGGCCACCAACCCACATTATGACTCATCCTCAGGAGAGTCCATTTAAACTCAGCCTTCTGGGTAGCTCACCCAAGAGCCCGCAGATTGAGTGTGCCTTGTCTCGACCAGGCAATGGGAAGGTGAGTTGGCGTGTCTCGGCATCCATGCTTAGGCCCCTGCTCTCGAGTCTTTCTGTATGGGGCATCAAGGGACCATCCAATAGTACTCGACTGTCCTGAAGAAGGAAACTTTGAAGTTTGGAGCAGCTCACAACTCCCAGCATAGGGAAACCTCCCTGGCCTCATGACGCCCCCACCCCCTTCAGGAAGGGGCCGTCATGGACACAAACTCCAGCTTGAGGCAACATCTGATACTCGCCCTGACCTCACCTGCAGGAGATCTCGATTCAGCCTCTGCAGAGTGGGCCTGCCATGCTCTTGGCCCAAAAACTCGTGCTAGCTTGTGTTTTCAGACTTCCTTCCTCACAATCCTGGCCACACCCCTCCAGTTTGGCAATTCTGGAGACACAATGCAGCACTCTGCCTGCCCTCCAGAAGAAAAATGTTGCCCTATAGGGCTAACCGGAAACGCCAAATGAGTAACAACCTGCATGCCACGCGACCATACCCCAATTATACAGTCTAGCCTGTGCACTAAAGCCCTGTCTGACACAGCCTGAGGGCAGACCTCCAGTCCAACACCCAGAAAGCTGGCCGTACACAGAGCATATCACACCCACAATGGCTTTAGGCCATCATCTCTACCCAACCTCAGTTTTCACCTGCAGAACCTAGGCCTTATCTCCACTCACTGCTCAGGAGTGAACGTGATGCAAGAATCAGAACTTCTCCTTCGCCTTGGCAAGTAACCTAGTGGTTGGCATGTTGTCCATTGTACATAGTAGGAGAAAGCAGCATGGACTTGAGGCCCCACCTATCCCTGAGGGCCACAATTTGCACAAACACACATTGTGACACTCAGCGTGAGCCCTATCCTCATGTAAAGCCTCTTAGTGACTGGAACAACAGCCCACATATGGGGCTTGCCAAGCCCCTAGTCCCCCAATCTCAACCAGAGTTCGAGATGTCTAGTCACCCCTACTCAGGGCTCTACTCTGGAATCCCTATTTGGTGGAACACCTGAGGTAAAAAAAAAAAATACAGAAAGGACTCTTCCCATCCACAGAATGATCCCAACCCCTTGTGATCAGGCCAAATCACCAGAGAAAGAATTGTCCATGGCCCTTGAGGACACCCCGACATTCCACGGCCACCGTTGACACAAAATCCAGAGACAAAAGCTTGAGCAAGCGCCACATACTCGCCCTTTGTTCATAGCACGGAAAATTCTTACTGTCTGTAGATCGAGCCTTCATACATACATCCCCAAACCTAAGCTGAGTTTGTGTTTTCAGACTTCTGTCCCCACAGTCCTGGCCCACACACCGTCCAAGCTGGGGCCCCTGGAGACACACCTCAGGACTGTGGCTTCCCTCTCCAGGGGAATTCTGCCATTTCCTTTGGCCACAACCCTATAGCTTAGGAGAATCCTCCAAACTCCCCGAGGCCATCCCAATAGTGTTGGCTGCCCAGGACAAACAGGGATGATCTTTCACAAGTTAGGAAACTACCTCCACTCAGACCCAGAGACAGATATCCCCATAGAATAAGATTTAACTGGACAGGCACTTAGGCTCTAATCAGATCCATTGCTTTTGTTTCCAGGCATCTCTCCTCAGAGGCCTGGTTTCCAATACCAGAATACGGGGGATTACTGAGGCACTCATCAGAAAAATCTCATCTCCACATAGGAAATGTACTCTTTGGAGCTCTATAAAAACCTCTGTTTAGGAGAATCTATCAGGGCCCCGGATCAAGCGCCCCATTCCAAGGTCTCCATGGACTTAAACCCACATTATGATCTATTGTCAGGAGAGTCCATGTCAACTCAACCCCCTTGGTTTCTCCCCCAGGGCCTGCAGATCAAACCTGCCTTGTTGCTAGGAGACAACTAGAATGGGAGGCGGGCTGCCCAGGCATCCATCCTTAGAACCCTACTCTGGAGTCGTTCCACATGGGACATCCTAGTGCCATCCAACAGGTCTCAAGTGTCCCACAGAAGGAATCTTTGCAGTCTGGAGCATCTCAAAACTCCCATTGTGGGAAAATCTACATGGCCTCTTGAGACGCTCCACTTTATAAAGGGGCCATCATGGACAGAAACTCCAACCTGAGCAAACGTCTGATATTCGCCCTGACTTCAGGTGCATGAGATCTTGATTCAGCTCTGCAGAGTGTGCCTTCTGTGCACTCACCCCCAAAACTAAGCCTAGCTTGTGTTCTCAGACTACCGTCCTCACACCCCTGCCCCAAAAGCCCTACAGATTGGCAATACTGGGGCCATAATGCAGCACACTGCCTGCCCTCCAGAAGAAAAACGTTGCCTTATGGAGCTACCTAGAAACCCGAATAAGGATCAACTGAACGCCACTCGACTGCACCCCAAATATGCAGTCTACCCTGTCTAATGCCTTGTCTGACACAGCATGAGCCCACACCTCCAGACCTACGCTCTACAGCTGGCCGCACACTGAGCACATTGGACCCATCAGGTCCTTAGGTCTTCATCTCTTCCAACCTCAGTTTTCGGGTTTCAGAACCTAGACCTAAACTCCAAACACTGTCCAGGGGTGAACGTGATGCAGAAATCACAACTCTTCCTTCGCCATGGCTGGAAACCTTGTGGTTGGCATATTCTCCAACGTTCAGTGTGGAAGAATCTAGCGTGGCCCATGAGGCACTTCCCCTGCTTGAGGGCCTTGTTGGGCACAAATAGGCATTGTGAACCTCAGCATGAGCCCTGTCCTCAAGGAAGGCCTCTCAGTGTCTGAATCAAGAGCCCGCCTATTGGACTTGCCATGCCCCTAGGCCCCCAAACTTAAACAGA
This sequence comes from Mustela nivalis, assembly GCF_964662115.1. Taxonomy (NCBI): domain Eukaryota; kingdom Metazoa; phylum Chordata; class Mammalia; order Carnivora; family Mustelidae; genus Mustela; species Mustela nivalis. The sequence continues at coordinate 8,967 of NW_028134139.1, read as the reverse complement.
GGTGGGGATATCCAGTTGTCCCTCCCAAGGACTCTGCTCTGGAATCCCTCTTTTATTGGGACACTTGAGGTCCATAAAATAAAATATAAAATAAAATAAAATAAAAAACAGAAAAGACTCCCCCCATCCCACAGAATGTACCCAAACTCTTGGGATCGGGTCAAATCCTCAGAGAAGGAAAGCCATCCACAACCCATGAGGCCACGCCAGCATTCCACCCACATTGTTGACACAAATCCAGAGACAAAACCTGAGCAAGCACCTCAAACTCACCCTTTTTCATATCCCTAAGTGTTATCACGGTCTGTAGATTGGGCGTGCCATACCTATGTCCCCAATCCTAAGCAGAGTTTGTGTTTTCAGACTTTTGTCCCCACAGGCCTGGCCCACACAGCCTCAAGGCTGGGCCCCTAGAGCCAAACTCAGAACTGTGCCTGCCCTCTCCAGGGGATTTCTGCCGATTCCATTGGCCACAACCCTATAGATTAGGAGAAACTCCAAAGTCCCGAAGCCATCCCAATATTATAGGCTGCCCAGGACAAACAGGGGCGATCTGACACAAGCTGAGCAACTACATCCCCTCAGATCCTTAGACACGTATCCTCAGGAAAGAGATTGAACCGGACAGGCACCTATGCCCTAATCATCTCGATTGCTTTTGTTTCCAGTCATCTCTCCTCAGAGTCCTGGTTTCCAATACCAGCATATGGGAGATTCCTTAGGCACTCATCAAAACAATTCTCTTCTATACATAGGAAACGTACTCTTTAGAACCCATCAAAACCTCCGGTTATGAACATCCCTCAAGGCCCCGGATCAAGCACCCCATTCCAAGGTCTACATGGACACAAATGCACATTATGACCCATCCTCAACTCACCCATTTCAAAACACCCGCCTCGGTTGCTCCCCTAGATCCAGCAGATCGAACTTGCCTTGGCGCTATGAGACACCTGGAATGGGAGGCAGGCTGCCCAGGCATCCATCCTTAGAACCCTGCTCTGAATAACTTCCTTATGGGATGTCCTGGAGCCATCCAACAGGTCTCGACTGTCCCACAGAAGGAATCATTGTGGTTTGGAGCATCTCACAATTCCCATCGTGGGAAAACCTCCATGTCCTCGTGACACCGTCCCCTTCATGAAGGGGCCGTCATGGACAGAAACTCCGACGTAAGCCAACGTCTGATCCTAGCTCTGTCTTCAGGCATACGGGATCTCGAATCATCTCTGCAGAGGGTGCCTGCCGTCCCCTCACCCCGAAATCTAAGTCTGGCTCTTGTTCTCAGAATTTTTTCCTCACACTCCTGGCCCACAAGCCTTCCAGTTTGGGAATTCTGGAGCCACTATGTGGCACTGTGTCTTCCCTCCAGAAGAAAAACGTTGCCCTCTGGGGCTACCCAGTAACCACAAATGAGTACCATCCTGCACGAAACTCGACTGCATCCCAATGATACAGTCTAGCCTGGGCACTAATTCCCTGTCTGCCACAGCCTGAGCCTGCACCTCCCAACCCACACTCAACAGCTGGCCGAACACTGAGCACATCAGACACACCATGGCCTTAGGTCTTCATCTCTTCCCAACCTCAGTTTTCAGGCTTCAGAACCTAGACCTTAAATCCAATCACAGTCCAGGAGTGAAAGTGTGGCAGAAATTAGAACTCCTTCTTCCCCATGGCCAGAAAACTTGTGGTTGCCATATTGTGCAACGTTCAGTGTAGAAGAAACCAGCATGGTACATTAGGCCACGCCCTGAATGAGGGGCTCTTTGGGCACAAAAACACATTGTGAAACTCAGTGTGAGACCTATCCTCAAGGAAGGCCTCTCAGTGTCTGGACCAAGAGCCCACATATGGGGCTTGTTATGTTCTTAGGTCCCAATGTTAACCAGAGGTCTGGTTGTCCAGTCGCCCCTCGCCAGGACTCTGCTCTTGAATCCCTCTTTTGGTGGTCCACCTTAGGTAAAAAAAATAATAATAATAAAAAAATAAACAAAAAAACAAGAAAGGCCTCCTCCCTTCCCACAGAATGACCCCAAACTCTTGGGATCGGGTCAAATCCCCAGAAAGGGAGCCTCATCAATGGCCCATGAGGACACCCCGACATTCCATGGCAATCGGTGACACAATTCCAGAAAAAAAAAAAAAAAAAAAAGCATGAGCCAGCACCTCACATTCGCCCTTTGTTCATATCCCGAAGAGTTCTCCTCACGGTCTATAGATCGGGCCGGCCATACCTTCATCCCACAACCTAAGTGGAGTTTGTGTTTTCAGACTTTTGTCCAAATAGCCCTGGACCACACACGCTCCACACTTGGGTCCCTGGAGCCACACCTCAGGACTGTGCTTCCCTTTCAAGGGAATTCTTCCCATTCCATTGGCCACAACCTTGCAAATGAGGAAAAACCTCCAAAGTCACCGAGGCCATCCCAATAGTGTAGGCCGCCCAGGACAAACAGGGGTGATCTCAAACCAGCTGAGCAACTACCTCCACTCAGACAACAGATGCCCCAGAGAAGAATATTGAACCGGACAGGCCCCTAGGCCCTAATCAGATCCATTGCTTTGGTTTCCAGGCATCTCTCCTCAGAGGCCTCGTTTCCAATACCAGCATATGGTGGTTTCCTGAGGCACCAATAAGAACAAATCTCGTCTCCCCATGGAAAACTTGCTCATTGGAGCTTTGTCATAACCTCTGGTTAGGAGAATCCTTCAGGGCCCTGGTGCCACTGCCCCATACCAAGGTCTCCATGGACTCAAACCAACATTAAGACCATCCTCAGGAAAGTCCATTTCAACTCAGCCCCCTCTGTTGCTACCCCAAGCCAGCAGATCAAACGTTTCTTGTTGCTAGGAGACAATTGGAATGTGAGGCTGGCTGCCCAGGCATCCATACTTAGAACCCTGTTCTGGAAAAATACCTTATAAGACGTCCTGGAGCCATCCAACAAATCTTAATTGTCCCACAGAAGGAATCCTTGTGGTTTGGAGCATCTCACTACTCCAATAGTGGGAAAACCCCCATGGGCTCATAATATCCCCCCTTCATGAAGAGACCAACATGGACAGAAACTCAAACCTGAGCCAAAGTCTGATCCTCGACCTGACTTCAGACGCATGAGATCTTAATTCAGCTCTGCAGAGTGTGCCTGCCATATCCTTGCCCCGAAACCTAAGCCTAGCTTGTGTTCTCAGACTTCCGTCCTCACTCTCCTGGCCCACAAGCCCTCCAGTTTGGGAATTCCGATGCCACAATGCAGCACTCTGCCTGCCCTCCAGAAGAAAAACTTTGCCCTATGCTGCTAATAAGAAACCCCAAATGATTTTCTAATTAATGCCACTCGATTGTAAAGCAATTATACAGCCTACCCTGTATACTAATGCCCTGTCTGGCACAGCCTGAGACAAGACATCCCAAACGACACCCAGACAGCTGGCCCCAACCTGGACACATAGGACCCGCTATGGCTGTAGGTCGTCATCTCTTCCCAACCTCGGTTTTCAGGCTTCAGCAATGTGGGAAAACCTGCATTGTCCGAAAGGCCATGCCAGTGCTTGAGGGCCGCCTAGGGCACAGACATACATTGTGACCTGCAGCGTGAGTCCCGTATTAACGTAACGCCTCTCAGTGGCTGGACCAAGATCCTGCATATGGGGCTTGTCATATCCATAGGCCCCCAGGCTTAACCAGAGGGCGAGTATTCCAGTTGTCAGTACCCACTGCTATGCTCTAGAATCCCTCTACTGGGGGGACACATGAAGCAGAAAACAGGACACTTCCCTTCCCACAGAATGACCTCAAACTCTTGGGGGCTGGACAAACTACCAGAGAGGGAGACTTCTACGACCCATGAGGCAACTCCTACATTAAACGGCCACTGTGGACAAAACATCCAGAGACAAAAGCCTGAGCGACTGCCTCCCTCTCACCCTTCTTTCATATCCAGAGGAGCTCCCCTCATGGACTGTAGATCAGGCCTGCCGTAACCTCGGCCCCAAACCTGAGCTGAGTTAGGGTTTTTGGATGTCTGTCTGCACAGCCATGGCCCACACAGACTCCAGGCTGGGGTCTCTGGAGCCACACCACAGAACTGTGCCTGCTCTCTACTAAGAAACTGCCCATTCCATTGGCCACAACTCTACAAAATAGTAGAAACCTCAAGGTCCCCAAGGACATCCCACTACCACAAGCCGCACTGGACAAATACAGGCATTATGACACAAGATGAGCAACTACTACCTCCATGCAGACACATAGACAGATATCCGCAGAGACAGAAGATTGAACCAGACAGGCCCCTAGGCCCTATTATGAACTCTTGCTTTGGTGTCCAGGTATCACTCCTCAGAGGCCTGGGTTCGAAGACCAGCATACGGGGCTTTCCTGAGGCACCAGACAGAAGACCTCTCATCTCCACATGGGAAGCTTCCTTGTTGGAGTTGTGTCAAACCCTTCGGGTTGGAGAATCCTGCCGAGTCCCTTAGCTACTGCCACATTCCAAGGTCTCCATGGCCACCAACCCACATTATGACTCATCCTCAGGAGAGTCCATTTAAACTCAGCCTTCTGGGTAGCTCACCCAAGAGCCTGCAGATTGAGCGTGCCTTGTCTCCACCAGGCAATGGGAAGGTGAGTTGGCGTTTCTCGGCATCCATGCTTAGGCCCCTGCTCTCGAGTCTTTCTGTATGGGGCATCAAGGGACCATCCAATAGTACTCGACTGTCCTGAAGAAGGAAACTTTGAAGTTAGGAGCAGCTCACAACTCCCAGCGTAGGGAAACCTCCCTGGCCTCATGACGCCCCCACTCCCTTCATGTAAGGGCCGTCGTGGACACAAACTCCAGCTTGAGGCAACATCTGATAATCGCCCTGACCTCACCTGCAGGAGATCTCGATTCAGCCTCTGCAGAGTGGACCTGCCATGCTCTTGGTCCCAAAACTCGTGTTTTCAGACTTCCTTCCTCACAATCCTGGCCACACCCCTCCAGTTTGGCAATTCTGGAGACACAATGCAGCACTCTGCCTGCCCTCCAGAAGAAAAATGTTGCCCTATAGGTCTAACCAGAAACGCCAAATGAGTAAAAACCTGCATGCCACTCGACCATACCCCAATTATACTGTCTAGCCTGTGCACTAAAGCCCTGTCTGAAACAGCCTGAGGGGAGACCTCCAGTCCAACACCCAGACAGCTGGCCATAAACAGAGCATATCACACCCACAATGGATTTAGGCCATCAACTCTACACAACCTCAGTTTTCACCTGCAGAACCTAGACCTTATCTCCAGTCACTGCTCAGGAGTGAACGTGATACAAGAATCAGAACTTCTCCTTCGCCTTGGCAAGAAACCTAGTGGTTGGCATGTTTTTCCAAAGTTCAGTGTAGTTGAAACCAGTGTGGCCCATGAGGCCCCGCCCATGTTTATGGGCCACATTGGTCACAAACACACATTGTGTCCCTCAGCCTGATCCCAGGCCTCAGGTAATGCCTCTCAGTGGCTGGATGAAGAGTCAGCATATTCGGCTTGCCATGCCCCTAGGCCCCAAATTTTACCCATAGTTCGGGTTCTCCCTTCACTTTTCCCCAGGGCTCATCTTTGGAATTCCTCTTTTGGCGGGACACCTGAGGTAACAAACCTGAAAGGAGTCCTCCCATTCCACAGATTGACGAAAAACAATTTGGATCGGGCCAAATCCACAGAGAGGAAGATTCGTCCATGGCCCATGAGGCCTCCCCGACATTCCACGGCCATCTCTGATACAAAATCCAGAGACAAAAGCCTGAGCAAGTGCCTGAGACTCGCTCTTTCTTTATATCCGGAAGAGTTCTTCTCATGGTTTATAGATCGGGCCTGCTATACCTACCTCCCCAAAGCTAAGCTGAGTTTGTGTTTTGAAACTTCTGTCCCCAAAGTCCTGAGCCACACACCTTCCAGGCTGGGGCCCCAGGTGTCACACATTAGGACTGTGGCTACCCAATCCATGGGAATTCTGCCCATTCCATTGTCCAAAACCGTAAAATTAGGAGAACCCTCCAAATCCCTGAGGCCATCCCAATAGTGCAGGTCGCCCGGGACAAACAAGGGCGGTCTGATACCAGCTGAGCATCTACCTCCACTCATACCATAGATGGATGTCCCCTGAGAAGCAGATTGAACCAGACAGGACCCTAGGCCATAATCGGATACATTGCTTTGGTTTACAGGCATGTCTCCTCAAAAGCCTGGATTCCAATACCAGCATAGGTGTTTTTCTGAGGCACCCATCAGAACAAATCTCGTCTCCACATGGAGACTTTTGCATCGAGCTATGTCAAAAGCTTAGGAGAATACTTCAGGGTCTCGGTGCCACCGCCCCATTTTAAGGCCCTCATGGACACAAACACACATTAGGACGCATCCTCAGGAAAGTCCATTTCAAGTCAGTCACTCCTGTTGCTCACGCAGAGTCATCAGATATAAACACTCTTGTTGCTAGGAGAAAATTGGAATGCGAGGCCTGCTTCCCAGTCATCCATCCTCGAATGGTGCCCTGGAGTCATTCCATATGGGATGTCCTGAAGCTGCCCAACAGGTCTCAAATGTCCCGCAGAAGGTATCCTTGAAGGGGGCATCCCACAACACCCAACGTGGGAAAACCTCCATGGCCTCGAGATTCCGCTCCCTTCATGAAGGGGCCGTCATGCACATAAACTCCAATGTGAGCCAACGTCTGATCCTCGCCCTGACTTCAGATGCATGAGATATTGGTTCAGATCTACAGTGGTCCCTGCTGTGTCCTCGCCCTGATACACAAGTCTAGCTTGTGTTCTCAGACTTCCGTCCTCACACTCCTGGACACGAAGCCCTCAAGTTTGGCAATTCCGGACCGACAATGAAGCACTCTGCCTGCCCTCTAGAAAAAAAATTTGGCCTAATGAGCTGCCCAGGCACCTTATATGAGGATAAATCTACATGGCACTCGACTTTACCCAAATTATATAGTCTACGGGGGCACTAATGCACTGTCTGACACAACCTGAGCCCGGACCTCCTGACCAACACCCAGACAGTTGACCGCACACTGAGCACATCAGACCCGCCATGGACTTAGGTTATCATCTCTTCCCTACCTCCGTTTTCAGGCTTCAGAATCTAGACCTTATCTCCAATCACTGCCCAAGGGTGACTGTGATGCGGAAATCAGAACTCTTCCTTACCCATGGCAAGAAATCTTGTCGTTGGCAGGTTGTCCAACGTTCAGTGTAGGAGAAACCAGGATTCACCATGAGGCCCCGCCCATTCTTGTTTGCGAAGTGGGCATAAACTCGCATTGTGACCCTCAGTGTGAGTCCTGTCCTCTAGTAAGTCCTCTCAGTCACTCGACCATTAGATGTCATAATGGGCTTTACATGTCCCTAGGCCCAAATTTGTAACCAGATTTCTGGTTGTACAGTCGGCCCCCCCCCCAGGGCTCTACTCTGGAATCCCTCATTTGGTGGGACACCTGAGGTTAAAAAACAAAACAAGGCAAATCACAACAACAACAAAACGGACTTCTTCCATCCCACAGAATGACCCCAAAATCTTGCGATGGGGACAAACCCCCAGAGAGTAAGACTCGTCCATTTCCCATTAAGTCAACCGGAAATTTCATGACCATGAGTGACACGATATCCAGAGACAAAAACTTGAGCAAGAGCCTGACACTCGCCCTTTTTTCATATCCCGAAGAGTTCTCCTCATGGTCTGTAGATCAATCCTGCCATACCTATTACCCGAAACATAAGCCGCGTTTGTGTTTTCAGACAACTGTCCAAACAGCTCTGGCCTACACACCCTACAGGCTCAGGCCCCTGGAGCCAAACCTGAGGACTGTACTTGCCCTCTCCAAGGGAATTGTATGTGCCCATTCCAATGGCCACAACCTACTAATAAGATAAACCTCCAAACTCCCTGAGGCCATCCCAATAGTGGTGACTCTCCAGGAGAAACAGGAACAATCTGAGCCCATCTGACACCTACATGCACTCAGATGCATAGACTGATGTCCCCAGAGGTAAAAAGGTACGAACAGGCCCCAGGCACTATTGGATTCATTGTTGTGCTATCCAGTCATCTCTCCTCAGAGGCCTGGATTTCAATACCAGCATATGGCTGTTTCCTGACTCATCCTCAGAACAAATCTCATCTACATATGGGAAACTTGCACGTTGGAGCTGTGTCAAAGCCTCTGTTTGAAAAAACCCTTCAGGGCCCCAGTGTCACTGCTTCATTCCAAGATCTCCATAGAAACAAAAACATATTAGGATCCATCCACAGGAGAGTCCATTTCAACTCAGCCTCCTGGGTTGCTCCCCCAGATCCAGCAGATCTAATCTGTCTTGTTGCTAGGACACAATTGGAATGCGAGGTGGGCTACCCAGCCATCCATCCTTAGAACCCTGCTCGGAATCGTTGCCCTGGAGCCAACAAACAGGTCTCAATTGTCCTGCAGAAGAATCTTTGCAGTTTGGAGCTTCTCACAACTAACATCGTGGGAAAACCCCCACGGCCTCATGACCCCCCCGCCTCTTCATGAAGGGCCATCAGGGACAGAAACACCAACCTGAACGATCTTCTGATCCTCGCCCTGACATCATAAGCACGAGATCTCAATTCAGGTCTGTAGATTGTTCCTGCCTTGTCCTCACCCAGAAACCTAAGCCTAGCCTGTTCTCAGATTTCCTTCCTCAGACTACTGGCCCACAAGCCTCCAGTTTGAAAACCAGAACTATAATGGAGCACTCTTCCTGCCCTCAGGAAGAAAAACATTGCCCTCTGGGGATACCCAGAAACTCCAAAAGAGGATCAACCTGCACGCCATTCTACTGTACCCCAAATATATAGGCTGACCTGGGCACTATTGCCCTTTTTGACACAGCCTGAGCCTGGATTACCTGGCCCCACACAGAAAGCTGGCCGCTCACTGAGCACATCGGACCCGCCAT